>NC_056628.2:24217208-24517208 GCF_002870075.4 Lactuca sativa
TTAACTTGTCATATTTCATAAAACTTGATAATCATAGATATTAGTTTTTTTTAACTGACAAATATAAATATATAATTTATTCTTAAATTAAGACCTAATTTCATCTATGTTTATGACGAGACTTGAACCATCGACATAAAAAAATTGATGGCACCACACAGTGGCGAATCTAGAATAAAAAACTATGTGGTTTCTAATGTAAATGAATTGAAAAAAATATATAAAAGAGTAAACAGTTATGTTGGTGGTGGTGTCGGGTCAGATCGAATCGGATTGTATGCCTTAAAATATTTAAACATCACTTCAATAGTTCTAATAAAGTTTTTACAAGTGAACCATATGAGGTCTTATATCTTGAAACATATTTATAATTTTGTCGTTATCGATATTTTTTAAAATATTTTTTCAATATACGATACTAAATTATCACTTAAAAATTAATCACTTATTTTTTTACGTATACAAGAAATCTAAGATTTTAAAGTTTGTGGATTGATTATGGTCGATGGAGGGGATGAACGACAACAAAGTGCGACCGGGCAATGGCGTGGTCAGATAGTGATTGTCGAATGGAAGTCGGCAGCCTCAACAGTTTAAGGCTTGAAGCCGCATGGAACGAGAGTCATTAAATGACGTTTCTAATTTTTTTTTAAAAAATTTTAGATGGATTGGGCTATATTTAAACATTGTGCTTTTTCTAAATGGTTATTAGGTATAAAAAAATATGGGTTCATGGACATTCCTTTTCCTAAAGGAAAAATTGATATTCCTTTCTTTAAAAACTTATTAGGTAGTTCTTTTAAAAATAATAAGGTAGTTCCCATTTATTTTATATAAATACCTCTATTATAATTTAAAAAAAAGGTAGGTCCTAGGTGGACCAACGCATGGTAGGGCGGTCGACCCAGTCAACATTAGAATAAGAGATCAAACGATCAACATTTGACGGACAGGGGAGAAGACCATGCATCAACGTACCTTGAAGGTACCACAAAATACACTTGAGAGCATGAAAGTGTAGGCACGTAGATCATGCATGAAAAGACAGACCTGTTGCACATTATACACAATATCAGGATGAGTGAAAGTCAAGTATCGCAAAGCTCCAAGAAGAGTACGATAGAGGGTAGGATCATCTACCAGATCACCGCCAACAACAAGTTTGCTTTTGGTGTCAGCAGGGTGTTGTAGGGATCGCATGTAGTCATATTGGCACGAGTAGTGATCTCCTTAGCAAAGGAAGATTGAGAAAGAAAGAGTCCAAAAGAGTTATGAGTGGCAGAAATACAAAGAAATAAGGAAATAGGTTCGAGATCAGACATTGGTAACTCAGAGGAAAGTTCATAGATGACCTAGGAAATAAGAGTAGGAGAAGAGGTGGTAAGAATGATGTTGTCAACATACAGAAGGAGGTAGATAGTAGCGGGGCCGCGATGATAGGTGAAGAGAGAGCAATCCGATTTGCTACTGATAAATCCAAGCATGGATAAATAGACAACAAAATGCTGATACCAAGCACGAGGAGCTTGCATTAGCCCATAAAGAGCTTTATGTAAATGACATACATGATCTAGAAATTGGTTGTTGACATAGCCAGGAGGTTGATGCATGTAAACAGTCTCAATTAAATCATCATGAAGGAAAACATTTTGACATCAAGCTGATGGATGATCCAATTGCGAGAAATAGAGATGTTGAGAACAATGCGGATGGCAACTGGTTTAACAATAGGACTGAACGTGCCATCAAAATCCAAGCCCGACTTTTGAGAAAAAACTTGAGCAACAAGGTGACCTTTGTAGCGATCCAAGCAGCCATGGATGTCAAAGTTGTGACAATACAGCTATTGACAAAACACATTATTAGCAAATGCGGGTTTTGGAACAAGATCCCAAGTGTTGTTGGAGAGAAATGTAGACATTTCAGAATCTGTAGCTGCATGACGTAACATCCGGTTTCAAGAAGTTTCCTATTTTAGGAATTATTGATCATTGGGAAATTAATGGACCAAATTAGGGCCCTCGACTTCAAGGGGCTTGGGTTTTAGACCCAATTGGATGTGGATTATCTAGGTTATGTGATCCAAGCTCTCAGATTGTATTTTGGAATCAAAGAGTATAATGGTGAAAGCAATGCTTCAGACTTTTCCTCAAATTAAGGATTCTAGTTCGGTAAGTATTAAGTCAAAGGAGATTAGATGGGATTATAGGGCTTTTCTTTACCTTTCCAAGCATATAAAGAACGCCGAAAACAGAGTTGGGACGCATAATTTATGACCATTGGAAGTTAGGAATGAAATGGGTGTTGGCCAGTATGTTGGGCATACTACATGAAGGAAGTGCGGTCATCCTTTGAGTACGTCAGGCGTACATATGGTACACAGGGCGTACTCACGTGATTCTTAAACCTAAATTTTAGTGTTTGGACTGTAACATCCATAAAATTTCATAAAAATTTAAACTTTTAAAAACAACCATTTATTTATAGAAGTATTTACAAAAATCGTTGTCTCCAAAACATTATTTAAAAATAAAAAATCTCTTTCAACATAGGTTTCAAACTTTTAAATTATCAGAGTTTCCCAGAAATCAAAAGTCCAAAATGCGAGGATGTGTACGGTCACGCCTTCACCCACATAAGATCCGTTGAAGTACATGAAACCATATACCAAAACTGTAAGCACGAAGCTTAGTGAGTTCCCCCAAAATACCAACATACAAATAGATAACATAAACAAATAACAACATGCTCAAATACTCATGCTTAGCCCAATCAGCCTTGAGATGGAATACCAGGCATGTCTACGGTGGGCTCAATCATCCTCGGGGTGGAATACCCTCGTATCATAAGCAATTTTGTCCAATCAACCATCGGGTTGGAATACCAAACATGTCGGGTCCATTCAACCATCAGGTTGGAATACCCCAGGCCTGTTGACTGACACATAAAGTAGACCAGTGTCACTACAATCCATACTATCATATCGGGTCCAATCAACCATCGGGTTGGAATACCCCAGGCCCAATCAACCCTCGGGTTGGAATGCCAATACCCAACGGGTCCAATCATCATCGAGATGGAATACCCTCAAGCCCTCAGTACGAGTCTGGCATACCGCCCAATCCTCAGCTCGTATCTGGAATGCTCCTGGGTTTGTTGGCTACCGCACGGAGCAGTATAACCTCAACCCAACACAACATGTCGGCATATAATAGATAAACATATAAATAGTCTACATGCATACATGCAGATCTACAGATCACTACTCATAGCATCATCCTATAAACCAGGATACCGATCTAACAAATCACTATTGAACAATAACATACTATCACATAACAGGATATCTAATCCAATGTTTCGGCCTTGGTGCCATCGACCCAAAAGTACAGTGAGAAAAACTCACCTCGAATGCAGAAGTTCCCCGAAAGAAAATCTTAGTTACTGCCCTGCCGCCTTCCCGAGCTATCGATACCAACAACACACCCAATTAACAATTAGTTCCATGATATAATCCATAATCCATACTTGGGGTAAAATGAAAATTTTACCCCTGACCCAACATGAACCAAAACCGAGGCCCAAAACCAAAAGATCCACAAAGTCCCACTTAATGGCCCAATTTTCCAAATTGGGCCCAACCCCATATGGGCCTTATCCTAAGCCCATAATTTTCCTTATTACAATTCATATTACTTCAAGCATCCCATGTGACAAACTTAGTCAATGACATAAATCAAAAGTCAAAGTCCACGGTCCAAGTTGACCTAATTCGTCGAGTTTCTTCATCAATTGCACAGGTTGGGTTAAACCAAGTTAACTTGCTGAGTTGATCATAAAATCGTCGAGTTCCTCTATCAGTCTGAAAATGTCGGGGAAAACTGAGCCAACTCGCCAATTTTATCCAACAAACTCGTCGAGTTCGCCAGAAACCCACCTCTTAATACATTAAGCACTTAATCCACAAGGACATGACTCCAAATCATAGATCTGACTTCCTTGAGCTGGAGAACCACATAAAGTAGCCAACTTTATGTTCATGCATGTCTAAATGAAGCTCTTAAGCTTGGAATGGACTTAATAACTGACTTAATGCATGCATGACACCAAAATCATCATAAAGTTTGCACCTTTAAGCTCAAGGGTACCAAAACCAACTTAGATATGAAGGAACTGAAGGGTTTTGAGCATTCTAACACTCATATGGTGTACATGCAACCCTAAATACATTGGATCTATGTTTTCTCTATTATACATGCAAACTTGAACTTTCCAAGGTATTACCCTAACTAGCATACTATGAAGCAACTATACTACAAGAAACTAGTAAGATAACATACCTTTTGGTGAAACTTGAAGTCTTGAACTTTAAGAGCTTAGCCCCAATAGTGTGGAAGCCTCAAGTGGAATCACAAATCACCAAAACCAACTTGGAATAACTAGAGAATAAGGATACTTAGGTTCTTCTTATGAAATCGGCCTTGCCCTCATTTCTATGCACTAATGCCATTTTCATGAACCAAGGACCTCTTTATATGGTGTAGAGGATTAGGGTTACATTCATGTAAACCCTAATACCCATGACCTTTCATTTTCATAGGATCCATGGGTTAAACACTCCATGGACTATCCATGAAAGCTTAGCCCAACCTAAATGAACTTGGTCCACCATAACTTGGTCCATCACATATCTATATATATATATATATATATATATATATATATATATATATATATATATATAAGAGTCCATTTTTAATTAGTTCCTTTTTTATCACTAGATTAATTCTAAATTAATTCTTGATCAATACTAATTAAATAATATGATTTCATATTAATATATTAGAACTTATAATACATTAATATAAATCACTAGTATCATTTTTCTCATTTAGTTTATCCAATTGTTCCGGTGAAGTGCAGTCTAAATGGACCATGCCAAGTCGGGTCAAATACATACCAATAATAGTTATGGGCTTAGACATCTAATCCAACAGGAACAACCCCTAAATGACTTTACTCCATCATCATCCCAAAAAAGAGGCCAAAACACAAGAAAAGCCAAAATAAGGAGATTTAATCATCCATAAGTCAAGGTATGAACTTGATACCTTAAAGTGACTGCAAGAAATGGAGTGATTATGGATCAAATACTTCCTTCTCCAAGCTAGAAACTTCAAGATCTTCTAATTACTTCACAATGCACAAAATGAGCACCAAACTTCCTTCCAAGGCTCCAAAAACTTGACAATGGAGGCTACAACTCGATTTAGGGTTTGGACAATAGTGGAGGCTGATAAGGAGGCCAGAAGAAAGACTTAAGGACTTTAAATAAGGTGCAAGACCCTAAAAATTAGGGTTTCCTTCCCAGCTGCCAACTCGTCGAGTTGAGGCTCCCCAACTCGTCGAGTTGGTTCATTAAACCCCCACGATCCATCCATCTTCAACACGACGAGTTGGTCCCTCCAACTCGTCGAGTTGACCTAGAAATTGGGTTAATCTCAACAATTCCTCCTCAAGATTTCAAATGTTACATGGACCCTATATAACCTCATTATCTCCCTTGAGGCAGACCTCATTAATTTCGAAACCCTTATCTTTGAGAGCTTGTTTTGGAACTTCAAAGTGTTCTTGGTGCTTTGTAGAAGAAGGATAAGCTCATCCTTGGGTATTTTTGCGGCTAGAGCTTCAAGATCTAGTATTTTTATCATCTTTGCTAGCTTCTAGAGGTATAAAGCTTCAAACTTTATGGCACTTTAGTGTAGATCTAGTTTTGGGTTAGGTTATGAGCATGTTTTGGTCCCATGGATTGGATCTTGTGAGTAGAAGGTACTCTAGAACCTTTAAGCCTTATTTCTAGCCATTTATGAGTTCATTAAGTCATAAAAATGAATCTTGATAGGTATATCTCTTACATACATGAGTTAGTAGTCTTTTGGTGAAGTTATGAATCTAGGGCTTTGGTTTGAACACCATTAAACCATGCAAAGTCATAAAGTCAGGAACTTTATGACTTAAGACTTCCCTTAGAGTCAGATCTGGGAGTTAGAGTTTAAGTCTTAAGGTATTAAGACTTGGAGTGGTGTTTAGGTATCAGCGACGTACATTGGGCGTACCTTCCCGGTACGCTGCATGTAATAGGTTTCAGCCCATTACCTCTTCTTTGAGCATGCGTTACATTGGGCATACAATGGTGGTACGTGGTCGTGCTCACCAGAAGCCATTTTAGGCTTTGGGTTATTTTGGGTTTTGGCCATGATTTGTTGGGCCAAGTATGGGAAGGGTAAAATACTCTTTTACCCATTAGCATGATAGAATATGATTGGACCTTTGATTATGGGTTATTACCATACTTATTGATTAGGATTGATCTTGGATATGTTCAGTGTGAGAAGTCGTGGTAGCAGCAACTCGAATGTGGGATTTGTTGACATCGGTTTGAGGTGAGTCTCCTGACTATACTTGTGGGTCGAAAGCACCAATACCAATCCACTGGAATGTGTTATGTATGATGCTAGTTGTCCTTGTGAATCTTGCTTTGTATGTTGGGTTGGGCCTATTGCATAATGGGTTGGACCTATTGATTAGGAAGGGCTAGGCCCAATGTGTGGGCTAGACCAAGAATATGTATGGTATGTGGTATTTTTGGGAACTCACTAAGTTTTGTGTTTACGTTTATGACAGCCGGATAAATCGAAAAAATAAATCTAACAAAGATAAAAAAAAAATAAAAAAAAAAAGTAAAGAGCATAAATCTTAACAGAAGGTAGAGAGAAATTAAATGTACCAACTATTTTAATTCGATGATTGAGAGGGTAACACATAAGAAGGCAGTTGTGTGCGGTCTTCAAAGAGGATGTGAAGGTGTTTAGTACAACACCAAGATGTTGTTGCGATGAAGAAACAAAGCAGTAGGAGACAACGATTGAGTAGTTGTCGACGGTGATAAGGGAAAACTTCAGAGGTAGCAGCGAAAAAAAGTATGGTGATTTAGGTTGTACGATCACTTTACAGGCTCGACACCATGTTGAATAATGTGAAAACCCATAATTAGGGTTACGTATATTGAAACAATATATATAGGGTACAAGATATACAAAGGGTCCTTATACTAAACAAACGAATAAAATATAGCTAAACTATTAAACAAATTTAACAAAACATGTGTAAGTGTGTATATGATATTTTTATTGAATAACTATAACAATAATATATCTTTTTGTATGCATATGCAATTGCACAAGACATGAGAATGGAACCGGGGATGAAAATATTGTATTAAGTATGATCGATGAAATTATGTTTTGTTCGAAACAATATTTCTTTAAAACATTACGAATTATATACATTGGCGGACCATAATAGGGACTGAGGGAGGCTGGTATTTAAAAAAAATAAAATATAAGGAAGATTGGTAGAGTGTTTGAATGATCTTTCGGTTTTGTTATATAAAAGACAACATGTTGAATGATTAGTTTAAAAATAATTTTGAAAGACTTAAAATCGACGAGGTCCATTTTGATTAACAATATATCAATAAGTTACATTTTTAGAGTGAAAAATTTTGAATAAATTTTTCTTGTCCATTTTGTTATGTTTTGAAAATTCAATTCTGCCCCTAGTTATTGTGTATGTGTTTCTGCCAAGATTATCTATGATTATATAGAACAACAAAAAAATCTTTATAAAATGATCTAAGACCTTCATTTTATATCGTACTTATTTCAATAGTAAAAAAATGAAAATTCATAATTATAGTCTTATGTTCAAGCCTAACATAATTTTAATTAATTATGATTTGTAGTCGTATGTTGACGATAAACCCGATTGATGAGAATGCACTTTACATTAGGGAGTAAATATTATGCTTTTATATTCGGAATTTTTAAAGAAGATGACTCATCCCCTCAATCATTTAATTTGGAGCTCACTTAAATTAACTATTCCACAACACATAATTAAGCTTAACTTCATAAACTTTTGTAGATAGCAGATATTATTGATTATTCATTTAATTTTTCTAAATAATTATTTTGTCTCCACTTCATAATCAAGAAATATTTCAATTTTTTAGGCCGGTGGGTAATCACCAATGAGTGGTCATGGTTAGGCTCTTTGGGCCCATGGTCGGTGCCTCCAAACATTCTCTATACATGAAATGCTAGTGGTCATTATTTAAACTGATTTCACAAAATAACTTTAAAGAATGAATATTTTTGAAAATACGAAAAACTTCAAATTGTGTACTATATAACCCTATGTTGAACAACTAGGAACTCACAAGTTTCAGCAAGTCATTCATCTTACAACTAGTTATTTAACTTTTTAAGTTCATAGTTTCGGTCTTAGAAACCTTGAAAATGGTGAAGTTGGCATTTGGTGATTTTGGTGATTCCTTCAGTGTTGGTTCAATTAAGTCTTATTTGGCTGAGTTCATTGCTACACTTCTTTTCGTTTTCGCTGGTGTTGGCTCGGCTATCGCATATGGTGAGTTTTTCATTTGGTCTAGTATGATTTATATCTATAAAATAATACTAGGTGTTATTTCTTTAAGAAATAAGACTCAATTGTTGTTGTAACATGAACTTGTATTGGAACTTTACAGGCAAGCTCACAACAGACGCACCATTAGACCCTGCCGGACTAGTAGCTGTTGCAGTGGCTCATGCTTTTGCATTGTTTGTCGGAGTCTCAATGGCAGCCAATATTTCCGGTGGTCATTTGAATCCAGCTGTCACCTTTGGATTGGCTATTGGCGGCAACATCACCATCCTGACTGGTTTATTTTACTGGATTGCTCAACTGCTCGGTGCCACTGCTGCTTGTTTTCTTCTCCAGTTTGTCACCGGTGGCTTGGTAAAACTCTATTTTATTATTTATAGTGAAACCTTTTAAATAATATATATATGTATGATGTATGTGTGTGTTTGTATGAAATCATGAATATGGGTATGTTGTTTGATATTTGGTAGGCTGTTCCAACCCACGGGGTTGCTGATGGAATGAATGGTCTACAAGGAGTAGTGTTTGAGATCATTATAACATTTGGGCTAGTCTACACTGTTTATGCAACTGCAGCGGACCCCAAAAAAGGCTCACTTGGAACCATCGCACCCATTGCCATTGGGTTCATCGTTGGAGCTAACATCTTGGCAGCCGGAGCATTCAGTGGTGGTTCCATGAACCCTGCCCGGTCCTTTGGACCTGCTGTGGTTAGTGGAGACTTCTCGCAAATTTGGATCTATTGGGTTGGACCACTTATTGGTGGTGGTCTAGCTGGACTTATCTATGGCGATGTATTCATTGGATCATATGCTGCACTCCCAGCCTCTGAAGACTATGCTTAAGAAGTTGTAATAGTTTTCATTGTGAAATTGTACTCATGCTTTATGTAGGTTGCAATTGTAATATCCTTTTTATTTGGCTTCCATTTTGAGAATTGTGGAAGGTAAAGGGTCATTGTTGATGAGATATTGTTATATATCTTATTCATATTTGGCCACCCCATAATCTCAAGTTTGTGATTTATTTTGCTTTGGTAAATTCTAAGATTGTAATCTTGAGATGTGAATAAGAAGTGTTTATGTCAAGTGATGAATGCATGGAAAAACAACCTATTTCGGTTCATTTGTTTATTAAAGCATCATATTTTTATTTTTATTTTCTAATAAAACATTGTGTTTTAATATATATATATATATATATATATATATATATATATATATATATATATATATATATATATATATATATATATATATATAAATTGAATAGATTTGTTAAATAGTTGCAGCCCTTGAAAAAGTTTTGGACCTTAAGACGATAGACTTTGAAGAAGTGGTTGGTTGCTTAAAAGCTTATGAGGAAAGAATCAAGGGAGAGGACAAAGTAACCGATCGAGACTCAAAACAAATTACTTTATTCCAAATCAGAATCTTCTAATAGAAACACCGAATCATCAAATAGGTAGAGGTCGGGGTTCAAATAACCGAGGAACAGGACGTGGTGGTGGACGTGGTCGGGGTAACACCTAAAATCACAGTCACTCGGAATCCACTAAAACTCGTGAAGATCAAAAACAAAAAGGAAAATAATGTGAACAAAGGGATCTCTCTAATATTCAATGTTTCCGATATGATAAGTATGGTCACTTTGCTTCAAGATACCCAGACCAAACCAAAAATCATGAGGCTAATCTTAACAAAACATAAGAAGGTGATATAGATCATGAAGAAGGGTCGTTCTTTATGATGAATACAATTCAAGAAACGGTGTTCTTGAATGAAGACAAATACCTCCCTCCTAAAGATGCTAAACCCATTGGTTTAAGATCGTTGTATAAAATTAAAAGAAATACGAATGGGTCGGTTACAAGGTACAAAGCGCATGTAGTGGCTAAAGGCTATGTGCAAGAGCAAGGCATTGATTTTGATGAAGTATTCACACGGTAGCTCGACTCGGTACAATAAGACTATTGATTACTCTCGCGGTCGGGAACGGATGGAAGATTCATCACTTAGACATAAAAACGACATTTTTTATGGTGACCTAAAAGAAGAAGTGTGTGTAAGCCAACCGAAAGGTTTCATGAAGCAATGTGAAGAAACAAAAGTCTACAAATTGGCAAAAGTTTATATGATTTTCGACAATCTCTGAGAGCATGGAACCTGAAGCTTAATAATACGTTGAAAAATATGGGTTTCAACAATGCATCCAAGAAAATACAGTTTAGAGAAAGGTTTCAAGTGGAGAATATATAATTGTTTCGGTTTATGTAGATGATTTGTTCGTGACGGGAACAAGTTTAGAGTTTATAAACCAATTCAAGAAACTAATGGCATTATAGTTTGAAATGTCGGACCTTGGCGAACTAACTTGATACTTGGGTATTGAAGTATTGTAAGAAAACGGTTGTGTAAAGGTAAAGCAAGAGAATTATGCATAAAAATTCTAAAAGAGCAGGTAGGGAAGATTGTAATTCAACTCGATGTCCTATGGAGCCGGGACTAAAATTATCTAAAGCTGAAGACGAACCAGAAGTTGAAGCTACCCATTATCAAAAATAGTGGGTTGCTTACGATATCTATTGCACAGACATCTCAATTTAGCATATTTGGTTAGAGTAGTTAGTCGTTATGTGCACCGTCCAAGAGAATCTCATGCACACGCTATTAAGCAAATCCTTCGTTAGTTACGTGGTACTCCATTTTTTGGGATAGTATATAAGCATAGTTAAAATATGATCTTGTTGGGTTATAATGATAGGAGTCACAATGTAGATGTTGATGATGGCAGAAGTACAACAGGGCATGTTTGCTACCTTGGTGACTCGCCTATCACTTGGTGCTCCCAGAAGCAAGATACAATAGCTTTGTCCTCGTGTGAAGCTGAGTTCATGGCAGCTACTGCAGTTGCGTGTCAGGCAGCTTGGTCACGGGAGTTGTTAGCTAAACTAACATGAATTAAGAAACAAAAGGTGTTGATTTGCATAGACAACTAATCATCAATAACATTGTTAAAGAATCTTGTCTTTCATGGAAGAAACAAACACATTCACACTCGATTCCACTTTATTTGAGAGCGTGTTGAAAATGAGCAAGTGATTGTTGAACATTTTTCGGGAGACAAGCAATGAGCGGATCCACTTACGAATGCCTTAACTCGGATAAGGTTCGCGGATATGAGAACGTTGCTTGGTGTGCAAGAATTACCCTTTACTCAGAAATTCAGGAGGTTATTTTTAGGGAATTATGTAAGAACAAATGTGGCTAATGGCATATTTTGGTCCAAGTTATGGATTACTTGGAGTGTTGTCCAAGGTTTCCTAACTTCCTTGAGCAATAAGGAAATTCTTATAAGTAATGTTTTGTGATTATCTTTCTAGAATCCTAGTTTTATTCGAATGTGTTATGTTTAGTATAAAAACCGATAGGATCCTCTAATCACATCAAATTAGGTTTTGAGTTATTTTTCTTCAATAAAAGTTCCAGCGAGTTAAGGCTGCACATTCATCTTGTTTTTCCTGTTTCTTTGCTTTTATCTTATAGATATATGTGTTGGTTTAATTATCTATATTGTCTGGTAACGGTTATGTTGTAGGATTATTATGTATGATTAAAATATTATGGGATTGAAAACTTTATGTGTCTCGCCAGGTTTCCTAACACAACTCACTCATTTTATATGCATCATAGCTAGTGGAACTAAGGCTGCTAGAAACTAAATAGGATGTCGAGTGAAATAAGAGAGAAGCTTGTGATAGTATTCAGGACCTTGTGTCTTTACGCTGTAACATATGTTGGATATGAATTATGATATCCGTAGTGTTTTAATATTTTGAAACAATATTATTATCTCATAAAAAGGTTTTATTTAACTAGGATTTTCCACAACAAATACAAATGACATTTTAAAGTGTAAATAAAAAGTTTTATCTGGTTCTGAAAAATAGAGGATGGCACAGAGAGCAAGTAGACCTAGCAATGGATTGGGTTTAGAGCAAATTAGCATTGATCCAAACACTTTTAACAAATTTCAAATAAATGTCTACTATATCAAACATTCATGGGGCAACGTTCATCAAGATGAATCTTAAATCAAATAAATGTCTGCTAAAGAAAACATATGGTTGATTTGAAAATCAATCTCACTCGGAAGAAGATTGCATTCTCAGAGTATGTGCTTGATTAGAGAATACGAAAACAATTCCCCAATCCTCCCTTTCGATTTGGGAAAATATAATTATAAAGAAACGGAAAAGTATGGGGGAATCAAAGGGTGTTATACTTAAATGGAGCGAGTTATAAATGGAGTAGATCAGTAATAATCCATACATAACCCATTAAATAAAATGGTTAAAGGGTATGGGGGTAAACTTGTAAACAAATCAAAAACTAAGATATAAATCCATATAATTCTTACGTATTTGAATCAGATTAGGATCAGAACCCACTTCATTGTCAAGTCTTGTAATAAGAGGGAAGATAACGATGGTACGAGAGCATAGGGAAGAGTGTACTATTGTCAAGTCTAGTAATAAGAGGGAAGATAACGATGGTACGAGAGCATAGGGAAGAGTGTACTAGTTAAGGTAAATGGGGAAAGAGTCAAAGGTTGTAGGTGGACCACACATTTTACAAAATAATTTTTTTTTAATATAATACAAATTAAAAATGGGAAATTCACTAAACTAACCTTTCTAAATGAGTTTTTTTTTAAATAAAATAACTTTTGGAAATATGTTTATGGTCGCAACAAGTTAGTGATTTTTCATATTTAGTAGGATCCTTTGGGTTATATGCAAGAAATACAAAAGGAAAATGAAAAGGAGTAGTTTATTAACTTGTCAACTAATGGCGAGTTAATTAGAAACTTAAGAAGTACAAGGCTTTGAGTGTAATTATCTCTAATTCAACTTAGAAGATAAGAATAACACTTAAAATGGGAAAGGGTATAAAAGCGCTTAACCTTAGCCCGTCCAAAAGACTTTTAGAACATGACACATAGGGTTTTCCCACCATTTCCCTTACGGTTTCTTCGTGGAACTCTCAGCCCCTCCCCTCTTTTAGGTTCTAGGGTTTGAGTTTAGCCATCAAAGAAGAATAGAATGAGTCATTGTTGCAAAATCGTGGTATAGGGTGCGACTATGAGAGAGATATGGTTTGAGTCTTAATCATCCAAGAGAATAATAAACAATAATGAATCGAATCTACATATTGCACCATAAGATGTATAAAATTCGCATCATGACTTCAAGGCTTGTACTTGCCGTTAAGTTTTGAAAAAAATGTCACCTTAAATCACATATGTATATAAAAATGAATAATAATAGAAAATATATATTAAATTATTGATTATATATAGAATTGTCGCTTTAAGTCACGCTTTACAAACGACATGACTCGCTACGACTCAAAAAAACTTGAGGTTTGACATTGCCGTCAAGTCTCACCTTATGTTATTTAGAACCTTGCTATGAAATATGATGATCAAATTTTGATTTTTATGTTTCCATTGCTTTGTGCTGTATTATCATCTTTTCAATTTTTGAAAAATGACCATTTTATTTTGAATGATCATTTCTAGACTTGTTTTTTAAATTTTAGAGTTCTTCTTTTTTTTGCAAAATGTTTTTTCACAAAAAATATTTCTATTTATGTCTGAAATATCTATTTGAAAATGTTTAATATCATAGTTTTAATAAAATATATGATCTTAAACCGTAGTTTATATATATTTTCCGTGTACTATGTTTGTTTAGATTTTAGTAAAAACAATTTTTTTCATGAAATTCTGAAAATTTTCATTAGATTTCAGACTTGTTTTTAAAATTCTGTGTTTTTCGAAGTCCAAAATTAGAAATATCACTCCAAAATATATTTGTTTGTCATAAAAAAATATTTTTTGTTAGGGTAAATGGCACAAAAACACTATTTTTACACAGAAATTCGATTTTGACACCGTGTTATTTTTTGTGTCAATTTTGACACTGTGTTTTCCAATTCGTTACAATTCTGACCACTTGACCGGTTAACCAGGTTACATGTTGACGTGGCATGATGACGTGTCAGTTTTGATGACGTGGCATACTGACATGATATGCTGACGTGTCAAAATTGATTTTTTTTTCCACAAAAAACACTAAGTTTAATTTTTTATTTCAATTTTGACACTATGTTTTTTTTGTTCCAATCGAACATCATTTATCGAATTTTGTTCGATTTTGTCTATTTTTCATTTGAAACCATATAAATATATTTTTTTTATTACATTTTAAACCGTATAACATATTTTTTTCGTTTAAAAACCACATTTTTATTTAAATACAAGGTGTTTTTTTTCTTACATTCAAAGCATTAGTTATATCATGAGAATCAAACTAACCATAAGCTTCTAATAAGACGTAAAATTTTGATGGGTTGCAAACTTGATATCCAAATTTTGATCAACTACACGCCTATAAACCTTCAAACACATTTTAAAGTTGCATATTAATATAAAATACAATTTTTATATAGCTAATACATATTTATACATAAAAATATGGTTTGAGTGTAAAAAAAATGTATTTATACAAAACTATGATTTTTAAATGAAAAAAAACATATTTATACGGTTTAAATGTATTAAAAAAATATTTATACGGTTTCAAATAGAAAATTGTCAACATTGAACAAAATTGGAAAAAATGATGTTCGATTTGGAACAAAAAAACATAGTGTCAAAGTTGAAAGAAAAAATTAAACGTAGTGTCAAAATCGAAAAAAAAATGAAAACTTAGTGTTTTTTGTAAGAAAAAAAATTCAATTTTGACACGTCAGCATATCATGTCAGCATGCCACGTCATCAAAACTGACACGTCATCATGTCACGTCAGCATGCAACCTGGTTAACCGGTCAAGTGGTCAGAATTGTAACAAATTGAAAAACACAGTGTCAAAATTGACACAAAAAAAATACAGTGTCAAAATCGAATTTCTGTGTAAAAAAAGTGTTTTTTGTGTCATTTACCCTTTTTGTTAATCTGAAATGTCTCATTTCGGATTTTGAATCGTTACAAAATCAAATATAAAACGGCCTGAGTTATAAATAAATAAATAAATAAAGTTACAAATCAGATACACATACTGCCTCAACCACATTAATACATTATCATTCCTGTAAATGCTTTGCAAATGTTGCAGGATTAGGAAGGCCAGAATCTGATTTAGAAGTAGGTGGGAAATTATTTCATCTCATAATTCGTGAATTCTCTGCCATCGATCATCTCCAACCCAACCCAGCCAAACCATGCCTGTAAGTCATTTCTCCCGATTCACCTGAAGTAGATCTAGGGTTACACTCCACTCTCCACACACAAACTAAAAAATTTTCTACTGAACTAGTGTTATCTGATCTTACTGTTGAATCCAATTTTGTTAGGTCTGGATTGAAATATAATTCTCGATTTTGTTACAGATTAAGAGGCTCCTGTTGGAGGTGGAACCACCAAGTCCAGTGAGATACTTGATCGGATCTGCAATCATGATGATCGGCGTCGTTTTGCCTCTTGGTTATATGATGTTTCGCAACAAACGTGTCCCGTCTTCTTCGTCTTTTGCTAAACAGACGTAGGTGTGCTTCCCTTTTTTACTTCTCATTTTTAGTTTAGAGATCAATATGTGTTATTAGTTAATAAATAAAATCCTGGCATTATTGTAATCATCAACCTCTTAGTTTTCCATTTCGCAATTCCAGTTTTATAGATTTAAGCCGATTTTGCCCAATTTTAGATGGAAGTGCTTAGGGTATAGCATTCTGTTCCATTTATAATTTGATGGTTGAAATTGAACTAAAAGTCAGTGTGAAATGAGGGACCATACTAAAATGAGAATGTGGTTATTGTTTCAGGAACAAAGTTTTGATATAGAGAAAGAGATGAAGTTGAATTTGGTTTGTAGTTTGACTGAAAGATGAGAGATATTCATATACTGTGACCTCATATGAAGGAATGTAAATGCTTTAAGCTCAAAACTCTGATTTAGAAATTACATACTTGTGTTGTGGGTGTGGTGTGGTGTTATTCATGTTCTTATTGGAATTATTTACCCATGTGACTGTAGTATTCTAATTGAGATATTCATAGGCACTTTAACTCTCCGCCATGACAACATGAAAAATCCAGTTTGTTGTTTGATTGAATTACAAGTTACAATTGTCTGATTTGGTGTATTTTGGTATCAGGACTTGCATTTGTTAGTTGATTCGCTTTTTCCTATTCCATTTCTCCTCCTATCAAACAAATATGACTCATGATACACAATTACACACACACACACACTGAAATGTTATCTTTTTTGCCATGACGATACAGTAAGGATTTCATGTTATATCATATGATCATTGAATCCTTAAGAAAGACATATCTACACTTATGTGAAAAGATGAAATGTCAATACTCCAACAAAAAAATTCACTACAAAGAGACTTTGTATTTCTATCATTCCTATTGTTTGACCAGGACCTAATTATGGGTTCAGTAAAACAAAAGAGAAGGAAAAAAAAATTAAAGACTTGATAAGTAGCAAGGGTCAAAGGGCATCTGGTTAGCTTTTTCAGCCCTCATCTCTTCTAAAATAGACGTTTCCCAGCCATCAATAATAATAATATAGCAATGAAATCCATATAAACACCAGCATCAATAATTACAACTGTTGATGCCAACGTCCTAGAGCTTCTCCCATTTGTATCTTATCGCCTTTTTCAACACAGAAACTGAATTCTGATGATGGTGAAGTTGTTGGTGCTTGGAAAACTAGCACCACTGTTGATCCCATGTTAAACGCACCTACCTGCAAACACAATATAAGATTTTGTAAGAAACTTTTGTCTTTCTATTATTCCATTCCATTGTCATGAAAGAAAGAATCTAACCTCATCTCCTTTCTTGAGCATCACTTGAGGTTCATACACCCGCTCTTGAGGGGCCTCTGATTGGACCAACTTCTTTCTTGGTAGGTTGGTTCTTAAACCAGGTTCAATGAAAAGCTGCAATACATTTCTATTTACTATTACTTTTGGGACATTGGAAGGAAAATAAATAAATAAATAAGACACATAAAGTTAAACACAACCTCAATGGAGCCAATATTTGTTGCACCAACTGCAGCCATTGCCATATAACCTTCTTGCCATCTACCTTCTAGGACAACCTGCTAACATGGAAAATATCAATCCTCTAAAGACCAAATACTTTTTCAAACTGAAGAAAGTGAAACATCATGTGATATGACACTAGTAGTAGTTATTGTTTCTTGGGTTTATTTATCTCTAGGATTAAAGCACCAAGCTCTAGATTTTAGATTTTTTTTTTTTCTAAATGTTGTTTTTAGTACTTGGGTGTAAGTAAGTTATCAACAACCCCCACCTTTGGTTTGTGATTTTGTCAACATAAAGATTTTTTACATAGAGAAGGAAATTTAGAATTACCCTTTCATTCTCAACATAAAGATTTTTTATTGTCCTGATAGCACGTGAATGAAGAGGGTAGAGCCGACCTGCAAAAAAGGTAACATAAACTTATTATTATTGCACATATTCTACTACGAATAGGATATGGCATATTCATGCAATATTCTTCTATATAGTTAAAACAGGTAATAGGAAGGGTATATACTTGTCTAGAATAATGAGTTTTTTTTCTTTAAAAAAAATTAATTAAACAATGATGTTTACCAGAAAAATGGCGACGAACAAGCACATTCCAATCAACGGGTGAGTGAATTCGATGGTAGTTTCCTGGTGTCAGGTATATAACACAATAAAATAGACCTTTCATTGGACTGCTGCAACCAAACATTTAAAAAAAAAAGTAAATGTAAAACTCCTTAATAATATCTGTAACTTGTAAGAAGAAAAGTGTTAATTATAATTTATATGATATGAAGCGAGTAAGAGAGGTGGTATGAAATTACGGTGGTGAAGAAGGCTCCTCCCTAAGTTTTGGTGAAGCTAATGAAATTCTCCACCATGATTTGCTGCTGAGTTTGTTTTCTTGTTGGCAGCTTGTATCTTCATGGGCAGGTGGTGCCATAAGAGGGAGTAAGGAGCGTGCACCTAAGAGGGAAGATACAGAATAGGAGAAGCCTTTGACTTGCTCAATCATAACCCCTTCTTTCAGCTCTCCAACTCTTAACACAGTACCATCAACAGGACTCATCTACACTTACATGTTACATAAACATCATGTAAATTATAAATATAAATATATAAATATCAAGCCTACCAGAGTGTGTGGGTCAGAATTGATTGGCCTAGCACCATCTTTCAGTCTGCGAATAGCAAAATCTTTAAGTGATGCGTATTCCTTTAAAGGCAGCCCCACCTCTTCCAAATCTAAGTAACATACAACAACAACAAATCACATTCACATTCACGTTCACGTTCACGTTCACACCAGTGTAATAATAATAATAATTTTTGGGTTCAACAAGTAACATACTTGAATGAAATGCACGAGCCCAAGCTCTATGAGCATATGGACGCACCCAAACTGGAAGTTCCTGTTTGGAAACAAACAAACATCACAACCACTTGTTTCTCGATCAAGCACCAGAATACAAGACCATATTTTGTACCTCTCAACTGCAATTTCTCTAGTTGTATATTGTTTGTTTTTCATGGATAACAGAAGCCAAGGGACTTAACAGTTAACATACATTCAACTTGAAGGGTCAAAGTATTTCCTTTATATTAAATATAGACATTACTGGTGAAGCTTGATGAAAATTACATTTTGAACACCACTCATATGACTGGCTAACAATATACTAAAAAAAAGGAAGTTCACCAAGACATGTAAAATAGCTTTTGATTTGTGACAAAACAATTTTTCAGAAAATAACACAAACATATAAACAGCCACAAAAGTAGGTCACGTGTTCCAATTTTCCTAGAAAAGAAGCTTTGTGTAAGGAAGTACACATTCTCCCTTTTCAAAAGAAAAGGTAGAGTGGCAACAGACTTGTTGGTAGTTATAGATTTACTCAGTCTAAAGAAACTTTGTGTAAGGACACATCATCTCTAATGAAATTATTACTTTTACCAAATTACCAACTCAACAACATAACTAATCTTTTGCGTTTTGGATGATTCTCACCTTGCCACACAGATGACCCCAAAACCTTGAAATGGAGCGTAGAGGTAACATATTCAGGAATTTAGCCTACAATTGTCAAGCAAGAAAATCAGGTATTAAGCAATAACAAGTTAACAACCTTTCTACGTGGCTCAAAATATGACAAAAGATGAAAGACAGAATTCAATACTTTTACATCAGGTTGGAGCTCGGGTTCAATGCCACTCTCTCTAGCCTCTTCAATCTGGATAATTTTAAGATAAAAGTTTTTCTTTTAAAAAACTCCACCATAATTTTATTGACTTAAAGAAGAGTGTTGTGGAGTGTGCATTACATACCTTTTTATCACTATACATTCGTCTAGCATGAAGAGCTCCAAGCATGGCTATAGTTGCAACAGTTGCACCGGGCACCAGAAAAGGATTACCTTTACCTGTCAACCCTCAGCCTCAGCAATCAATCATGCTATTTTCCTCTAAAATTTATAAGATCCAAATGAGCAACACTACAAATCTATTTACCTTTAGACCCGCTGCTGTTTCTGTCGCCATTAAGGGAAGCTTGAGGTTGTGTAGTAGCAGTACGCAGTTTACGGAGGAAGAAAAATCTATGCCGACGATTGAAGCTTGTTTTACGACCAAACATCATCGCTAGTTAAACATTAAAACATGTATATTAGAATTGATAAGTGAAAACATGCATCTCTCAGGCATTTCATCAAACAGCTTGCCTGCAAACACATTCTATTTTTCACACAACACTACACACATCAGATTTCATACATTTATTTGAACATCAAACACAGTTACCAAATCAGTAGCAGCAAACAAATAACAAATTAAGTATCAATGAGAGCAAGAAATCACCTAACAGAGTTCCAGGGAATAACTTGAACTTGACAATTGATATTAAAAGGAAATACTACAGAAATTTCGTATGTGAACAAGGAACTCACAGGAGAAGTAAACCT
This sequence comes from Lactuca sativa, assembly GCF_002870075.4. Classification (NCBI taxonomy): domain Eukaryota; kingdom Viridiplantae; phylum Streptophyta; class Magnoliopsida; order Asterales; family Asteraceae; genus Lactuca; species Lactuca sativa. Next base: position 24,237,794 of record NC_056628.2, read on the forward strand.
CTTGGATTAAAAAGAAATCTACCATCAACATCAATTGGCGATTTCAAAGAAAGCAGAAAAAAGAAGAAAGAACGCAGAAAAGAAGGAAGAAAAATGGAACCTGTGGTTGGGTGCGACGGAGTTGTGGCTATCGAATGTATCCGGCCGGTGGCTTCACAAGGGAGACGACGGCGAGCAGGGGAGAGTCGAAGTGAGGAGCAGATAGCGAGAGGCGATGTTGTAATCGTAAGTACGAGGAATTTCTTTGAAGGGGGTGGCGCCAAAGTGTTTAATTGGACATTTGGATTCTTAAGCAAGAAAAGTAGAATTTTCATTTTTGCGCCGGAAGTTTGTAATTTCTTTTTTTCAATTTTATCCATGAGTTTTGTGCAAAGGTATAATACTTCAAAAATAAAAAAGGAAAACATCGGTTATAAACATTTTTTGGGTTGAATTCCAAAATAAAGACACAAAAAATTGGATTTCCGGATATAGACATGAATTCCACAGAGATAAGCCTCGTGAGCTCCGCAGAATGGCAAAAATCATAAATAAATCAGGGTATTAAAAAAAACCTCAAGATCCATTCCGCGGAGCTACCTCCGATGAATGAACTCATTCTGCGGAGGTAGCTCCGAGGATTGGATCTTCAGAAGAAAAAAAAATTCACCTCCAATGATTCTTTTATGTAAAGAACTCCGATTAAAAGACCAATTCTTTTTTCCACCTCACATTCATTCAAAACATTGTCAAGATAAAATTCATACTATCATAATCTTTTTTTGAAAATAATTAGTCGGGGAATGAGTATAAACCCCGAAAAATTGATGTGAAAAATAAAATCTGAAGATCCATTCCTCGAAGCTACCTCCGCGGAATGATTTCATTCCTCGGAGGTAGCTCCACGGAATGGATCTTGAGGTTTTTTTTAGTACCCTAATTTATTTACAATTGTGTCATTCCGCGGAGCTACGATGGATTCCGCGGAGCCCTCATACCTTACCTCCGCGAAATCCATGTCTATACCCGGAAATCTAATTTTTTGTGTTTATATTTTGGAACTCAACCCCAAAAAATGTCTATAGCAGGTATTTACCCTTTAAAAAATAATTACAAAATCATTGTATTTTAAGATTTAATTACCAAAAGATGGTCAAACGTGTTTTTGATCATTTTAATTAGAAGTGCAGCATGGCATTTGTCCTCATAGACATCCACCCATGTAATAAGTTCTTCTCCTTCTATGATTTTTTCGGCGAAATACCTCCATGAGTAGTGTTTCCAATGGAATATGTCAAATACCTCAATCTACATGGTGGCCTCGACTTACTTGATGACTTGCCACTGTCTTTAAACTCAGTGTAAGTTCTCTTAACGCAATCATCTCCCAATCTATCCAATCTCACTTCTAGGAAACCGCTAGTTTTTACAACCAAATTGTCAGCGAGTTTTACCCATCATTACACTTATTATTCATCATTGATTTGTAGCTTAACAAACTTTCTAGTAGTCTTGGGTTCAATTCAATTTCTGAATGTATCAAATTTCCCCGACTTCAATTTTCCAGTGCTTACTTCGGATTCCATTATAACAATGTAATTTTCTTGCGTAGTGACAGGGAGGAGAGACCGCCCTTAGAGAAAGAGAATATCCAATTTGACCGCTTGTATATCAAAACAACTTGTTTGGTTGTGTCCCGTTTGTTACTACTTTTAGTCGTTTGGTCTTGAGGTTTGTAAGGGTGCTTTCATCAAATGTAATCTTATTGTCTTCGGTGCATGCAGATTGGGGTGGCATGGAGGAAGTGGGTTTGTCAAGGTGGAAAAAGTTCACTGGTGGTTTGAGGTTGTAGGCGGCGTTCATTAGCATTGCACATAGATTCATCATCGATTTGACTTTCCCAAAAGGCCAGTAGGAGTGTTGCATTGTGGCTCTTCTATCCCATGATTCATTTCATTTAACTACACAACCAGTTAAAACTCAACTCCAGTAGGAAAAATTAGAGGATGCAGTGGAAAGATGGAGGGACAAATTGGTACAATCATGTTTACTTGTTTATTTTTTTAATATAAATATAAGATTTATAATTATTTTATTATCTTTTGGTAAATACTTTTCAAATCACAATACATCTGCAAATATTTCTTCCACCTACAATGTTTATGTAAAAAACTCTTTTATTCATTTTATAGGTTTACCTGGTAAATTAGAATATTTCCGTTAAATTTAAGGACTTTAATTAACCAAAAAAAACATAAAACCGAACATTTCTGCAAAATGTAAAGGCTTTAATGAATTAGAAATATGCAAAAGGGTAAAAATTATATATATATATATATATATATATATATATATATATATATATATATATATATATATATATATATATATATATATATATATGAACATCAGACGTTAATGAATCTAAAATATGCAAAATGGTAAAAGAAGTTGATTTTTTAAACATATTTGGATTACCTAATTAAAATGTAAAAAAGTTGATAAGTAATATTTTATACAAATTCTACTTATAAATATAAAATAATAAAAATAAACATATTGTCGGTGAGTTTAGTATAATCAACACATTCGTATAGTCAAGATTTATTCGATACTAGTTGGGTTATGATATTTGGGTTGAGCGAACTATTTAGACGTTCGAGTTTATGCTTAGGGCAGGTAGTATTGGTGGTGAGTCCCCAGTCCAGTGATGGAACGTTGACAAGATCAAAGTGTTATGTGATCTTATAATTTGAGTGGATTAAATGATATCACGGGATATTATGAATCAGTAAGTGTGTGACTCATGAGGGTGGGACCCAGTAGTGACTGGAAGGTTTGGGGCATTAGAACAAGTTTGGAGTAGGGAAACCTAGTGATTATCGGATTGTGTCTGTGTGGAAGACATGTTAGGATAACCTTGGTTAGTTCAACTCTTGGATGGAGTCTCGTAGTGCGACCGAGTGTGAGGTTATCAACTTTAGCAAAGGGTCGGAATACAATTCTTCAGTTAATTGGTAGGTCATCTCGAAACCAGGGAGATCTTGGATAGATCGAAACGTGAATGTTTGGTTACCAAGATGTGGTTTTTATGTTGGTATGGCACCAATGCTTGAGACTCGTGTAGTGAATCGCCCTTGTTTCTGGGCGCAAGGTTATCAGCGTTGGTGAATGCTCAGGGGTTCCGTTTTCCAGTTATCAACAAGATAATTCAGGGTCGGAAGAGTATGTTTGGTTCGAGTTGCGGAATGTTGCCATTATGGATGTGGTTTGAATAATTTTGCATGTCTGGCAGTCAGGCATGGTATTGGGTTGTAGAATCTCGGGCAGAGTAGTAATGGTTATTACTCTTTGCTGATCGCGGTCGATATGTGAAGGTTCGTTTCTTCATCGGGATAGGTGATATCTGCTAAGATTTTGCATTGATAGCAGTGTTGGAAAGTTGTCGTTTGTTTGAGGTGATTTCTCAATCCTAATAGGAATTCAGGAAGTTATAGTAGTGTCTAGTGTATCAGGGTAAGTTGTAAGGAATGATTTCGAGGACGAAATCTAATTTAAGTAAGGGAGAGTTGTAACACTCGTGTTCCAGATTGGATAAGCTTACTTTTTATCAATGACCAAAGATGGAGTTTTGGGGAAAACTTTGTGCCACGACGTGGTGCAAGGATGCTCACGATGTGGCATTGATAAAATGGAACACGTGTTTTGTTGAGTGACACAACGTGGCAATATGTTGGCCATAACGTTGTAGTTGTTCTCTCCCAAGCCTGTAATATAGGGTTTCTTCCCATATCTAAGCCACAGTTCCAAAGGATTAAGGCATCTTCTTCATCCTCCAACCCTCTACCTCAAAACCCTAGCCTCACTTTGAGAGTTTTGGTTCATTTTGGTATTCCCGGTGCCTTAAAGATGAAGAAGAAGGTGTTTTGGTGAATTGATCCAGCAATCAAACTTATCCATCATCACCTTGAGCATATTCTAGACCCTTATGAGTATCCAAGTTCCAAGCTTTCTAGTTTGTACTTCTAGATCTAAAGTTTTTATCCCTTTTCTTCTTATTGTGAGAGTTTGAAGGGATGGATTCCATAAAGTTGGCAACTTTATGGATCCTTGTGGCCCATTTGAGGTTATACGTTTCAGATCTAGTGTTCCTTGGTGTTTTTGGCCTTAAGCACAAGTTTGAGTTCTTCTAAGGCTTTGACCTAGTTTGGGAGGGACATGCATTGGACATGCATGTCCATGAAGCACTGAACGTTATGATGCTTTTGGAGTATAAAAAGTCTTCTGGAAAGTTTATTTGGGTAGCTTTGGTGATTAAGAGCTTAATGGGTTAACCATTGTCTTAAGATGTCATTAAGGACTTAGGGTTAGAAGTTTTGGCTTATTGGGGTGACTTAAGGAATAAAGTTGGAAACTTTGTCCATTAAGATCATGGGAAGGACCAGACCTGAATTTTGGATCTCTTGAAAGTAAAAGAAAACAACTTAAGTCGGATGTTCGGACCTAGTTCCCACGGTGTGGCCCTAGGTAGCCACAGTGTGGCGAATGGAGAATCTCCGACTGTTTTGTCGTTTTTGTGCCACGACGTGACTAAGGGAAGGCCACGACGTGGCGATTAGCTGTGATGATTTTTGGGTTGTTGACTTTGAGGGTTGACCTTAGACCGTTGACTTGTTGACATAGGATGAATTTTGGCCATGATTGTTAGATTTAGTGTGTAGGCTGAGGTTGGGCCTTGCATGTTTTGACAGATTTGTGGTAGCATTGATTGCATGACTTTGAGCGATGGTTTAGCTGACTTCATGAGTTAGGTGAGTTTTCTCATTATACTATGTAGGATGCTAACTGTCTTTGTGACTCTTGCAAACTGTGTTGGGTTAGGTCCATTGGTATGTACGTTGGGTTGAGCCAATTTGCATGTTAGGTCGGGCTCATGAATATGTCAGATTGGGCCCATTTGTATGTTGGGATAGGCCCATTGATATGTCAGGTTAGGCCCATTGTATGCTGGGTTAGGTGGGTTTGGCCCGATGATATTGTATAGTATATGGTATTTTGGGAAACTCACTAATCTTTATGCTTACGGTTTGTGGTTTAAACATTTTTCAGGTACATCCAGTTCTAAAGGGAAGTGCCCGGTGTGATCGCACGACATCCCTTAGATTTTATTTCGCTTTGGCTGTTTATGATTTTCACTCTAATGTTTTGTGAATACTACTACTTTTATTACCTTTTTGAACAAATAAATGAATGGTTTGATTGATTAAAGATGGAATTTTTATTTGGTATTTTTGGAATGTTACACTCACTTTAATAAGCTCTAGGTAATCAATGCACATTCTCATTTTGACATCTTTCTTTTTCACAAACAAGATTAGGCTCCCAGGACAATGTATTACGTTGTATAAATCTTTTGTCTAATAATTCTTGAAGTTGTGTCATCAATTCCTTCATTACAGTTGGTTCCAACCAATACAAATGTTTTACAATTGGTGTTTTTCTTGGTATTAAGTCGATTCTAAATTTAACTTGTCTCTCTTGTGGTACACCGGGTTATTCTTCAAAAAAAACTTCTAGAATTTTTTTCACCGCTTAAATACTTTGTTTCTTTTGATGCGTTTAGAATGGATGTCATTATTTGGCAATATGTTAGTACATGGAAATGCCCCTTAGATAATCTGAGATGTGATGTCATTCTGAGATGGTTACGCTTCTGAGAAGACATAGTGATTCAAAGATGGTCTCTCATTCCTAGATGAAGCATTTAGGAGTGAAGATTCCGAGATGGAGAAGTGATTCAGAAATCACCTCTTAACCAAGATGAAGATGATGATTCCGAGTCAGTTGGTTATATGAGATGTGAAGACACTGAGATCAATCCTAATTCCAAGATGGAATGTTGTTTCAAAGGTGAAGTGAAGATTAAGCAACCAAGACTCCTAGATGCCTTGAATTCAAAACTCAGTCAACTTTCCCTAACATGAAGAAAATTCTTTTTGTTGTATTCCATTTTTAGTATAACGTGGATTCAGAGAAATTCCACTTTATTAGGATTTTGTTTACTGATGCAAGTTCTTTTAATTCTATGTATTTGTCATGTATTGACTCTGTTTCCTATAAAAGGAGTGTCAACCTTGTGATGAAAACATGTCTTTCACACCTCTTTTGTACATCAACAGAATCTTTGTAACTACTCAAAAATCACAACAAATTTAAACTTTTCAAAAACATCCCATTTACTCATAAAGTGATTACAAAAACCATTGTTCCCAAAAATATTATTTAAAATCAGAGTTTCCCAAAATCCATAAACATAAAATCCAAGGATGTGTACGGTCACGCCTTCGCCTTGCCACGATCATCTGAAGTGCCTAAAACAATAAACTGAAACTGTAAGCCAAAGCTTAGTAAGTTCCCCCAAAGTACCAACACACAACATGTAATAACATATATTGGGTCCACAGCTAACAGACTGGATTACTCCTGAGCCTATAGTATGGGTCTTGTTTGCCTTTCAGGCCCACAACTCATATCTGGCCTGCTCCCGAGCCCACATCATAAGCATGGCTTTCCCTTTAGGCCCACAACTTATATATGGCTTGCTCCTAGGTTTGTTGGCTACCGCACAAAGAAGTAGTACCTCAACCCAACCATAATATGTCGACATATACATAACTGATAAACATATAACATCAAACAGATAATCATACAGATCTTAATAGATCACTACAGTATAACAATATCCTAACCAGGATACATAATCTACCTGGCAGGCATTGGTGCCTTCGACCTATAGTACGGTGAGGAAAACTCACCTCTCGGTCCGAATACAGGCTAAATGAATCTCTGCTTTGAAAACCGGCTCTATTCGACTCCTACTAATCAAAACATTTCCCATTCTAATTTAATATCAATTTCCCGAAATACCATTGGTCAAAATCAGTCAAAATCAACAAATTCAATCGAGTCAACCCAGCCGAGTCAACACAGACCTCGTACGCGGGGCGTACTTCGGATGTACACAGGTCGTACTCACTGTCTGAGGAGTCAGGGCTTGAACTACGTACATGGAGCATACCAATTGGTACGCCCAGCGTACGCAGATGGACTTCCTCTTCACGAGTTAAGAGCTTAATACTTAAGTTATTACGACCAAATTGTAGATCCAAATCCCAAACATCATCCTTGACCATAAAGTTTCCAACTTTAGGGTGTTGCGTGGCCAATAAGTGATAAATGCTAAAAAAACCCCCACCCTCTTAACCCATTAAGACAATCAAACACATGCATGGATAAGGATTAAGAGCCAAAATCCTATTTTTATGCTTCTAAACCCCTCAAAACGTCTAAAAGGACAACTAGAATGGACTAGAGCATGTCATACTCTAAAAGGTCAAGACTTGGGACCAAAATGCTCATGAATCAAGAAATTAACTAGATATAAGGAAATACAAGCCAAGTTTAAAACTTTATACCTCTTGAAGGTTGCTAGAGAGGTGAAGATCCCAGATTCAAAGTTTCTTCAAGCTTCTAAGGTGGTTCTACTTCCTTATTTCTCATTCAAAACCACTAAAAACACACACAAGGGTCAAGAATGCTCAAACAAGTGACCATGGTTTTCTAAAATCGAATGCAGGTGTTGGAGACTGATGAGAGATGAGGTTGGAGGCCATAAAGATGGTCAAATAGTGTCCAAACCCTAAAAATCAGGGTTTGAAGATCTTGCACGCACGCCCTGCGTACGCGGTGTACGCCCAACGTACTAGAGCCGCGCATGTACGCCCAACATACACAACATACGTCCAATGTACTAAACCTCAACCTAAAATTACAAAAATGTCACTATGGGACCTTTTGCAAGCTTTCTCATACACAAGGGGTAAATACTATAAGTCTTTATACTTAAGGGTTAAATTTGGAAATACCTCATCATCGAGATGTTACAATTTTCCCCCACTTGAACTAGACTTCGTACTCAAAGTCTGTTGCTGTGAATAAATCCGGGTAATGCTCTCGCATCTCAGACTCGGGTTCCCATGTCCATTCGGAACCCTTCCGATGCTGCCACTGGACCTTGACCAAAGATACCACCTTATTACGCAAGACCTTCGTCTTTCGATCTAAGATCGCCACTAGTCTCTCAATGTAATTCAGGTGGTCATCAACTTGAACATCGCCCAAAGGAATAACCCTTGAATCATCAGCCACACACTTCCGTAGCTGCGAAACATGGAAGGTGTTGTGAATCTGATTGAGCTCATCAGGAAAATCCAACATATAAGTTACCTTGCCCACCCTGGAAATCACCCAAAATGGCCCAATATACCTAGGACCCAATTTGCCCCTCTTCCTGAAGTTTATTACACCCTTCCAGGGCGATACCTTCAACAAAACCATGTCACCAAACTGAAACTCTAACTCAGATGGACGCTTGTTGGCATAACTCTTATGTCGACTCTAAGATGTCTGCAACCTTTGTCTAATCTGATGAATAAGCTCTGACGTTTGAAGGACTACCTTAGTTCTTCCCAAGACCCTTTGACTAATCTCTCCCCAACACACTAGGGTACGACACTTCCTCCCATAGAGAAGCTCGAAAGGTAGTGTGTCGATACTGGAGTGATAGATATTGTTGTAAGAAAACTCAGCTAAGGGAAGGTAGAAGTCCTAGCTCCCACCGAAGTCTATGTCGCAAGCTCTCAACATGTCCTCAAGAGTATGAATGGTCCGCTCACTCTGACCGTCAGTCTGTGAATGATAGGCAATGCTAAGATGCAACCTCGTACCTAGTTCCTCGTGGAACTTCTGCCAAAAACAAGATGTGAACCAAGAATCTCGATTAGATACAATGGAGACCAGAATACCATGTCGAGCAACAATCCCGTGAACGTACAAATCGGCCAATTTCTTGGCTGGATAACCCTCTTGAATGGCTAGAACGTGGACGCTCTTGGTCAGCGATCCACAATAACCCATATCGCGTCGAATCCCTTAGCAGTCTGATGCAAATTGGTGATGAAATCCATAATGATATGTTCCCATTTCCACATGTGAACCTCCAATGGTTGCAGCTTGCCATGCAGCCTCTGGTGCTCGGCATTGACCATCCAACAAGTCAAGCACCTCTCAGCATACCATGATATCTCTCTCATCATGCACAACCACCAATAACTGAGCCTCAAATCCCAATACAACTAGGTGGCCCCGGGGTGAATCGAAAACCTAGACTTGTGCGCCTCCTCCAACACAGTCTTCCCGACCCCACCAAAATCTGGCACCCAAACCCGTCCATACGGGATCAAATAAACCACGGCTGTCAGTGGCAACCCTATCAAGCTCAAACCTGAGTCTCTCCTGTTTCCAGTTATCCTTCTTGACTCCCTCGGCCTAAGCCTGCCTAGTCATATCAAGAAGCAAAGAATCAATCGATATTCTCGTACACAGACTCTTTATAGAAAAACTAGTCGCCTTGCGGTTCAAAGTGTCAGCGACCACATTCGCTTTCTCGGGGTGATACATAATCTCGCAGTTATAATCATTGACCACGTCAAGCCAGCTACATTGTCTCATATTCAGATTCAGTTGATCCATGAGATATCTCAAACTCTTGTGATCCATGTAAATAGTACATTGGACCCCATACAAATAATGCCGCCAAATCTTGAAAGCAAACACCACTGCTCCCAACTCAAAATCATGAGTTGGATATCGTACCTCATGCGACTTCAACTGTCGGGAAGCATAAGCAATCACTCTCTCACACTGCATAAGCACCGCTCCCAAACCAGTGATGGATGCATCACAAAGTACCAATAAATCCTTAGCACCCTCAGGTAGGGTCAACACTGGGGCCTCACACAACTTCTGCCTCAATGTCTCAAACGTGGCCTGCTGCTCATGCTCCCACCAAACAACCACGCGCTTCCTCATCAAATGAGTGAGGGGTACTGCAATCTTGGAGAAGTCCTGAATAAATCTTCGTCGATAGTACCCTGCCAACCCCAGGAGACTCCTGATTTCCGAAGGCGACTTCAGAACCTCCCACTACATCACAGCCTCAATCTTGGCCGGGTCAACTAATAACCCGTTCTAGTTAACGAGATACCCTGAGAATTGGACCTTTCATAACCAAAACTCACACTTCGAGAACATATCATACAACTGTTCTCGTCTCAAAACCCCTAGAAGCTCTCGAAGGTGCTCTTCATGTTGCTCCTTGGTCTTGGAATATACCAAGATATCATCAATGAAAACAATAATTGATCTATTGAGCATCGGCTTGCACACCCGATTCATCAAATCTATAAATGCAACAGGTGCATTGGTGAGCGTCAATGACATCACCACGAACTCGTAATGACAATAACGAGTCTGGAATGTGGTCTTCTCCACATCTTCCTCTCTAACCCTATTTTGATGATACTCGGACCTCAAATCGATATTGGAGAACCAAGATGCACCATGTAGCTGATCAAAGAGGTCATCAATCCACAGAAGGGGATAACGGTTCTTCACTGTCAACTTGTTCAACTCCCGATATCCAGTACAAACCATCCTTCTTATTGACGAACAATATCAATGCTCCCCACGAAAAACTACTCGGTCTGATAAACTGCTTGCCTAACAACTCTTGAAGCTGAGAGGAGAACTCATGCATCTCAGGCGGTGCCAATCGGTATAGTGCTTTGGCAATCAGAACCGCACCTGGAAGTTAATCAATCTTGAATTCAATCTGCTTCTCGAGAGGCACACCGGGTAACTCCTCCGGAAACACATCAACAAACTCCCTCATAAATGGCACATCTGAAACCGATGCTTGCTTCCCAACCTGAGTATCAACCACGTAGGCAAGATCACCCATACAACCATGTTGAATATAATGCCGACCCCTAACCGCCGAACAAAAACCTAACCCAATCCTAGTACCCTCTTCACAAATGACCAGCTCTCCCCCGCTTGGGGTTCGAACTACCAATAGCTGACCCTCATAGTCTATCATAACACCAAACCGACTCATCCAATCCATCCCTACTATCACACATACATCCTTCATGGGGATAGGAATCAAATCAATCGAATAAGGCACCCCAAAAATCTCCAAGACACAACCCTGATAAACTATGGATGCAGAAACCCCGTGTTCGTTGGCGATAGAAACCCGCAACGGACACTCTAACTCCTCAATAGGCATATCAAACCCCCTACCGATACAAAAGATCGACTCGCACCCGAGTAAAAAAGCACAAGAGCATGCAAAGAGTTCACTAGGAAGGTACCTAACAGAATCATAAGCTTAAGCATATCATAAAATAACTCAACATAATATAAATAGAAACACACCAAAAACGCCATTTGACGTTGCCCTCTCCTACTTGGCGGTAAGATGGAAAGCACAACCTCTAGCCCTTGGCGGCTTCGCCTACCCTGACGTCCATCGGTGATCCTCATAGTGGCTGGCGTTGGATCCTACGCCAATCTCGCCACGAGCAAGGGATAGTTTGCCTTCACATGGCCAACCTGCTCGTAGTGATATCAAATTTGGGTACTCGGTACTGGGGCCTGCTGACGGTAATCCTTGGCATAATGCCCCTCCTTGCCACATTTGTGGCAACTAGATAAAGATCGACAAACACCCTCATGAACCTTGTCGCACTTCCCACAAGTGCGAACCCTTTGTCTTCCAGACCCTGAATCAGTGGGATTGAACCGTTTTGCCGCAAGCTGCGACTACATAGGGGCCTGCCTCAGCTCCCTCGATTGGAGCTCCATCTCAATCTACTGCCTCCTCGCGGTCTCCTATAACTCATCGAGTGAACCATATCGATGAGTGGGCACAAACTGGCAGATATCCGTCTTGAGCATACTCAAGTATCGGGTCATCTGAGCCTGCTTAGATACAACAAAATCAGGGCAGAAAAGAGCCCTCTCCATAAACATCTTGGTGATCTTAATCACCGTCTCCGTCCCCTGCCTCAAATCCAGATACTCCGGAGCCAGCCTCTCTCTCTCTCTCTCTACCAAAGGGACATGTCTCGAGCGAAACATCTCACCAAACTACTCTCAGGTAACAACAACCCTCTGCTCAGGAGTGTATGAGCCAGTAACAAATCTCTAACAATCCTTCACACTTGAACGAAGAAGGTTCAGGGCGCACTTTACATTTTGGTCAGCAGGGCAAGAACACATGAAGAAACAATCCTCTACATAAGATAACCACCTCATCGCCACAATCGAGTCCCAAAATCCATCGAACTCCGGGGGCTTCGTGTTGTCGAAGTCCCGGTATTGGAAGGCTCTTCCCCCACCAATCCCCACAGTAGCAACAGTTGCGGTAGCTGCAGCAGCAACAACCTCAGAAAGAGCAGCGTATCAATCATCAAAGAGCTCAATCATAGCGGTGTTGATAGAACCAAACATATCCAGCATAGATTGTCGGACATCAGCAACCACCTCAATGGTGATGACCTCCCGAATCTGGTCATCCTTCATCCTCGACCCATCCTGGCCGTTCACTCCAGATCCAGAACCTAATCCCTACGTGAACACCATACTGAAAATAAACCAGAGTATATCAGAATTCGACAATCCATATAATTACAACCATTCCAGACACATGAACCCTCCGGGTTTGTGACTTCCTTGTGACGCGTACAGGTCCTGTGCTTTCAATAGTCGATCCCATAATACCTTCCACACCTACCCGTATTTGTCTCAACGATCATCACAACCACCCAAACAGATACCACAACTAGGATACACATCCATCCTATTCCTCTCCCTCTCAAGGGCGGCTAAGCATTTCTCTTCTAACTGGCTACTCACGCAAATACTCACCCTTGAAACTTCCACCAACCCTGTGGCACTCGCATATGCTAATCATACATAACATTGAATCCTATAGACAGCCGAATACTTGATCCTACCCTAAGACCACAACCAAACAAGGAACAGGAAATAAGGCCAAACCAAACATTCTCAGGCTATAAAATCTTAATTATGTATAATTGTGATGCATACACTAAACAACTACAATAATGATTTCAATTCCATACAAGAAGTAACCCTAGGCTATCATGCATCATATATCAGGAAATTCTACTATGTCATTCATGAAGATCCCCAACCTATCACATGTTGTTCTACCATAAACATCATATCAAATAATAGTGTGGTAACTTGGGGTATACTTTCCGGTTCCGGCTGATCATACACATCACATCCTTCCTTGGTCACGTTTGAAAACATTTTTTTTTGAAATTGATTTTAAAACTTTTGCAGTTCCTTAATTTGAGTTTGGATTCACACGAATGTTTCTCCAATTCACTCAAACCAAGACTCTGATACCAACTTGTAACAACTTAAAAATCACAACAAATTTAAACTTTTCAAAAACATCCCATTTACTCATAAAGTGATTACAACAACCATTGTTCCCAAAAATATTATCTAAAATTAGAGTTGCCCAAAATCCATAAACATAAAACCCAAGGATGTGTATGGTCACGCCTTTGCCTTGCCACGGTCATTTGAAATACATGAAACAATAAACTAAAACTTTAAGCCAAAGCTTAGTGAGTTCCCCTAAAGTACCAACACACAACAGACAATAACATATATTGGGTCCACAGGTAACAGACTGGATTACCCATGAGCCCACAGTATGACTCTTGTTTGCCTTTCAGGCCCACAAATCATATCTGGCCTGCTCCCGAATCCAAAACATAATTATGGCTTGCCCTTCAGGCCCACACTTATGTATGGCTTGCTCCCGGGTTTGTTGTCTACCGCACAAAGCAGTACTATCTCAACCTAACCATACTACGTCGACATATACATCATTGATAAACATATAACAACAAACATATAATCATAAAGATCTTAACAGATCACTACAACATAACAACATCCTAAACAGGATACATAATCTATCGGGTCGGCATTGGTGCCTTCGACTTACAAGTACAGTGAGGAAAACTCACATCTTAGTCCAAATACAGGTTGAATGAATCTCTGCTCCTAAAACCGGCTCTACCCGACTCCGAATAATCAAAACATTTCCCATTATAATTTAATATCAATTTCCCAAAATACCCTTGGTCAAAATCAGTCAATATCAACAAAATCAGCCGAGTCAACTTAGCCGAGTCGACCCAAAGCTCGTACGCGGGGCGGGGCATACTCAATATCCGAGGAGTTGGGGCTTGAACTGCGTATGTGCAGCGTACCAATTGGTACGCCCATCGTATGCAATTGGACTTCCTCTTAATGAGTTAAGAGCTTAATACTTAAGCTATTATGACCAAATTGCAAATCCAAGTCCCAAACATCATCCTTGACCATAAAGTTTCCAACTTTAGGGTCTTGCATGGCCAACAAGTGCTAAATGCTAAAAAAAAACCACCATATTAACGCATTAAGACACTCAAACACATGCATGGAAAAGGATTAAGAGCCAAAACCCTATTTTTATGCTTCTAAACCCCTCAAAACATGTAAAAGGACAACTAGATTGGACTAGAGCATGCCATACTCTAAACGGTCAAGACTTGGGACCAAAATGATCATGAATCAAGAACTTAACTAGATCTAAGGTAATACACGCCAAGTTTAAAACTTTATACCTCTTTGAGGTTGCTAGAGAGGTGAAGATCACAGATCCAAAGTTTCTTCAAGCTTCAAAGGTGGTTCTACTTCTTTCTTTCTCATTTAAAATCACCAAAAACACACACAAGGGTCAAGAATGTTCAAACAAGTGGCCAGGGTTTGCTAAAATTGAATGGATGTGTTGGAGGCTAATGAGAGATGAGTTTGGAGGCCATAAAGATGGTTAAATAGTGTCTAAACCCTAAAAATTAGGCTTGATGGTCTTGCACGTACGCCTTGCGTATGCAGTGTACGCCCAACGCACTAAACCTCGGTCTAAAACTACAAAGATGCCACTATGGGCCATTTTGCAATCTTTCTCATACAGAATGGTTAAATACTATAAGTTTTTATACTTAAGGGTTAATTTGGAAATAAATCATCGTCGGGATGTTACAATCCTTCCCTTCACCCTCAATTTTTTTGTCAATCATCTCCCTCTTGTTCTTGATTTTTTTACTTAATTTGTTCATACTTTACTTTATTCAATCTTAAATACTTTGTTGAAGTTATTTATTTCAAGTCTTGACTGGTTTGACCAAACTTGACTGGATCCTAATTACTAGCGATCATCGATATTAAAGGTTAATTCAAGATTTATGTTTGCAAACCTTGTCCGCGCATTTAATAGAGTTTAAGCACTCTCATAATATACTTCTTTGCTTTGAGAATGTTAACTATACTTGTTGATATTCTTCTATTTTCTCCATACATGATAGAGGTTCATCTTTTTTCTACACATTATTTCGGCTTCATACATTACTTTATCGATCATTCCCAAGATAACATCAAACCCACCAAGTTGGATGCGAATCAAATTAACACTAAACTTCACTTTGTGATTCTATTACAACATTTGAATACGCTTTACTACCATTAATTTATTTACCATCGACAATTTCAACAATATTTCCTGTCTTTAGTGTTTTCAATAGTACTTTTAACTTTCTACCAAAAACGAAAGAAACATGCAAATTTGTTGCACCCAAATCAAATAAAAGTGATATTTGGACAAAGTTTACTAAAAATGTACACTACCATCGGTTGTCATATGCAAAGCCTTCACCTTCATCTTCACTTTTCTACTTGTTTCGACATTCATAAAAGATATATACTTCATGAAAAAAGTAGCATGTTAGGCCAAACAGTAGGGATGTACGTTTGGACTGAATACCCAAACCGAAACCAAAACCCAGACCGGACCAACCCAAACGAGGACCGAATAAGTTATTTGGGTCGGTTCTCGGGTATCTATTTTTGCCCAATTCGGGTTTCGGGTTATTCGGTCCGGGTTACCCGGATAAAGGGTTAATTAGGCCAAAAAAACCGACCCGGAAAGTGAATAGTCACTTAAACTGAATAACCCAAATAAACCGAAATGACCTGAATAACCCAAATAAACCGAAATGACCTAATAACCCAAATAAGTTCAAGAAAAAAAATATTAATTTAATATTTTTTCTTGAACTAAATATAGAATTTCCTTATTTTGATTATTCGAGTCATTTCGGTTTATTTAGGTTATTCGGTTCAAAAACATAGTGTAAATGTTTATTTGGGTTATCTCGGTCCTTTCGGGTTAATAACCGAACTGAAACCCATATTACCCGAACTGAACCGGTCTCGTATTAGTATAATCGATATGAGTTTTGGTTCTCACTTTTCATCCAATTCGTGTTTCGGGTTATTCGGGTTCGAGTCAGTTCGGGTTGGTTCCGGCTTGAAGCACATCCCTACCAGACAGTATACTCCCTCCTGCTATGTGCGGTGGCCGAAACCACACACCTTAGGTACAGTTTGTAGTGAAAGATTTTTGGATGGAAGCTCTCTTCTCCGCTCCTTTCCTCTTTTGATTAGATGGAACCATTTAAATATAATTTACATTTTTTTTATTAAGTTATATATATACTAAAAAATTATAAATTATATATTTAATTGTGTGGTTTTTTATTCTTTCTAAAAAAATATAATATTTGTATAACATATATATTTTTTAAATAAAAAAATGAAAGATGATTTTGTGAAATTAGATCTTTCTCTCCGCACTTACTTCCTGTCAGGATTTAGATTTTTCATCCCAACTCTTACGTCATTAATTTAAGTTCCTCTTCTTAGTCTACTCGGTATGCATAGGCGGAGCTTTATTAGGGCTAGGGGGGGCTGTGCCCCCCCCCCCCCCCCCCCCCTCTTAAATTTTTGGTTACAAATAGTCCTTTTAGTTTCATTTTATACATTTTAGGCCCAAAACTATAAAATTTTGGCTGTGCCCCCCTGCTTACCAATTTCTATACATATTATATTTCCGGCCCACCAACCTTACTGTCAAAACTACTCTTTCCTTGAGTTTCACTCACTTTTGCGTTTGTTGCCTTCTTGACCCACAATTTTTCCTTGTCTTCTTATTTTCCAATGTCTTCCTAATTTTTCTTACCTTTTTTTTACAGCTACATCTCTCTAAAATTCACCTTATACATACCTCTCCACCAAAGCAGTAATAACAGGGTAAAAGACGCTAAAGTAAACACAAGAGCAGCCAGTTTTGAACCCAAAGTATGAAAAATGCGATGTATGTTTGAGAATCAACGTGCTGTACTGTTTCTAGCAAAACTATGATGTAATTAAAAAAAAAAAAAAAAAAACTAATTTACATAAGTATTATAGGTACTTGGAAAACTGCACAATCATCTATATGAGGTGAAACACAAGGTCCGTGTTTGTGATTGATTATGTTTCTAACAGAGCAAGTTGGAAAACATTCTCTTGAGTAGAGTGAATGCAAGTGCAATAAGTAGCACTGTGACCACTTTCTTTGAAGCAAGCATTCTCAAATTCACCCTCATACCATGTTCTCTCATAAACTTCACTGCCTCCCGATAAAATGTCATCACCCCACCCACCACCAACCTCATTGTATCCTTCACTCCATACACATCACCACCACCACCACCACCAGAAACCACCACATATGTGGTGCTGCTGCTGGTGGAACCATTCTCCCATGGGTGGTTCAGCCCAAGAATCTCGTTCAGCCACCCAGAAAGTTTCACAAGAAGAGTGGCCAGCCATGCCACCTCATCACCAGAGATTGGTCTCTTCATCCAGTCACCTCTGTATCTTATGTCTGTTGTCTGGCGGTTGCCACCAGTTCTAGGCCGGAATATCTCCCGATGTTTTTCTTTTTCTGATTGTTTGCATTGTGAGTATGATGTTATCACATTGCCACTAAATAGGCATCCCATTTGGGCCTTCACAGACTTTACAAGTTGTAGCTTGTTTGAAATGTTTTCATTTGAGATAACTTGAAGCTCCGACTCAGCACGCAAAGCAAGCAGCTGCACAAACAAATTAATCTGGTAAGTTGTAATTATTATTAATTTGGAAGAAGAGGGAAAACACAAAAAAAAAAAAAACCTGAAGAAGTTGTTGTCCACCATCTTCACTTGTGCTGAATAGTTTCAGATCTTTATTCCAGTTCTCATGTAAGAACGAGCCATCAGCATCAGTTTCAGACAAGCCATCCTCCCAATCCTAGTACATTAAGAAAATTAAAACAGGTTGTAAAAAGACGCAAATGCCCTTGTCATCTTTATAATGTAAACTTACCTGCAACTGTTCACGGATTGAAGGGACAAATCTGTATAATGTATTAAGCATTGATTTGGATGATCCTGCTGCTGGAACTGAATGAAAAACAATGTCTACATTCTTTATGAGGTCCACAAGCTCCCTAGATGATGTCAACACATTTATAACCTGAAGAAACAATAGTTGGGTAAGTGCTCATGGTTGCAGATCACTTTCAGTTGCATATATTTCCTTATGGATGAACTTATGAGCAAAAGGGTTACCATGATAGATAATAGGAAACAAACAAACCTTGGACAACATTTGCACTATAACTTCTGGATCTGTATGAATGAACTTATGAGCAAATCCAATGAAGTGCATAACCAAGGAACTATAGAAAAGGTAGTTTGATAACACAAAGCCTTGCCAAGAGGATGAATATTCATGTGGTTTACAATCTCTTTTCATATTAACCGTATTCGCATCAAGCTCAGGAAATTCATCCAAACTAACTGCCCATGGTTCCATATAGTTAACCCAAAGGGAAAACACCTGAGAAACATTCTTCACAGGAGTGTCAACTGGGGAAAACAGGAATGTTCTCAAAATATATCTGTAGAGTGGCCTCTGGATGCAACTGTTCCAATAACCAATAGATCCTATAGAAGAAAACATCTCCCTAGACTTCAATTCAACAGAACCTGCACCCTTCCAAGTTGCAGCTTTAATAAGTTCCATCTGATCACATCCCTCAACACCATTGAGAAGTAAACTCGAATTTAGGTATTTCACAAACACATTGGCAACTTCACCCAAAACATCTGTGGGGGGAAGTTCAGCCAAGATAGACCGAAGAGGGAGTACAACACCATATGACTTGCATAGCTTAACAGACAAAGGTGAGAAATCATTATCCACAATCCAGAAATGTATAAGCGTATGAACAAAAAACTCAGCATTCTCAAGGACGAAACTATTGTAAGATGAAGAGTAATGCAACAATGAACTTCGGTAAGGTGAATGAGCATTCAAATCGCCCAAAGGAACAAAGAAACGCAGATAAGCACACAAAAGCCGTATATACAAATTACCATTGTCGCTGTTCTTCTGCTCATTTCCACGTGGTTTACTAGCACTACCAAAGACCGGAATCGATTTATAAGCCCAATTCTCTAACCTAAACCTTTTGCTTACGCTAGTTCTGACAGTGATATGATTATCAGAACTTCCTTTGCAAACAGGGTAATAAGCAAACCAAAACAAGTAATACTCCAGAATATTCAACTGGACCTGAAACGGAACTCCATCCTTAAGCCTCCCTTTGAATAGAGGACATAAATCAGACAAAACACCACATTCCCTACCGTTTTGTAGCGTCAACCGGACCCATTCAGGCAGCCGTTCAATTGGGAAAACATATTTAACAAGAGATAACCGATCAACAGCTGTAACAGAACTCATTAAAACGCCAGTCGGAGAAAGGAGGTCAAAAACCTTACAAGAGATTTCCGTATCATTGGCTGACGCTAAAATGTCAATCCAGCCGTTACCGTTAGGGTTTTGGGGCTTCTGTTCGTCGAAACCGAATATTTTGCAAATTAGGGTTGGGAAAGTGATGGAGAAGAACCACCGCGACTGGTCAGGTGAGTGCCTATGTAGAAAGGACTCCACCGAGGCGCAAGCGGTGGCAATTTGCTCTGGTGTTGAGGAGATGACGATTGTGGCGGCGAGGTCAGCGGATTTTGTTTGGGCATCTGTTGCATACGAGTGTGACATGATGGTGAAACGTAAGTGAGAAAGAGATGAAGATGATGGAGAGAGCAAGAGATTAGGGCAGAAGAAGAGAGAAGAGGAATTTTGAAGATTTAAATGGCGGGGTTGAGAAGATGGCGGAAGGAGAGAGGGGTGTGTACGTGGTGTTGAAAGCGTGGATCTTGTGATTTTGATGACCTGGGTCCCACTCAAGACCATTTTTTCAACTTAAGTACGTGTGATTTTATAAATATTAAATAAATAAATAATCGACATCTAGCAAAGTTACAAAATACAAAGTATAAAGGAAATATTTTTCTTTAGCAAAGTATTGGGGTCTTTTTTTTTTTAGTAGTCTGAAACTGATCGTTGAAAATTAAAAAAAAAAATGTTGTCATTTTAACTTCTTTTTAATTTCTTAATATTTGGTCATTTTCCTAACTATAACTAGTGCCATACAAAAAAAAAATCTTATAATTTATAACTTTTTGTCATTACATAAATTAATCCAAATATATATTTTTTTAAAGTTTATTTTGTTACCACAAACTACTAACCACTTTTACTAAGGATTTTTTTTTAAACACGATCTCAAACACCCCTTTAAAATATCTATGCACTTTCAAATGTTGTTGGGTTTTTTTTTTTTATTTTGGTAAATATTTATAACAAATTAACAATAAAACAATATTGGAATTTAAGTAATAACTAGGATTCTGCCAACCACGCATTGGACGATGTCAATTCATATTGTAAGTTGAATTTGGATGATTATATTGATAAAAAAAAATAGGTATCGTTGTATTTATTGGTAGATAAATATACAAGGTGGGTACCATTTACTATTTCCAATATATATCATCGAATGAAAACGTATTATATGGGACCAAATTCATACAGTAAGAAACATACATAAAAATAAACACAAAAACATAAAAGAAAACTAGAATTTTATAATGACACAAACATAAAAATAAGTAAATTTTTTTTAAAGTTAACGAACAGAAGTTCAAATAATAAAAAATTGATTATATGTTCGTATGTAGGAATCGTACATACAAATAAACATAAAACTATATTAAAAAAAAAAAAAAAAAGAAAAAAAAAACGCCGAAACATAGACAAACTCGAATGTATAGATACATTCACAAAATAAACAAGTAAGTTTTTTTATTTATAGAACTGCAGGTCTAAAACTGACCACTTTAAATTTATACCATTAAATTATAAAAGAAAACAAGTAGAAACGTTACAAAATGTTACAAAATAGAGGGAACGAAAATGATATTTTATAGACAAAATTGCAATAATGGTTCCTGTGGTTAGGTCGAAATTGTCACTTTGGGCCAAATAGGTTTGGACTAGCATTAATGGTCCAAAGGTTTTCATTTTCTTGCCACTTTAGTCTAATTTACTATAATTTTTTTCATACTGACAATTTTGCCCTTGGTTTTTACTTTTCAATGTTTTTTGTTTATTTAAACAGTTTTATAATTAAAAGAAAAATAAAAAATTAAATACATCTCTCTTTCCCCTTCTATTGCCCAGCACCAATCAACATCGCCTCCACTGGTAACCCCTAGCAGCACCACCGGTTACCACCACCACCACCCTCGATTTTTCGATAAACACCACCATCACTGGTAACACCTCACTCTCCCTCCTGATGAACCCCCTCTCTTTCTCATGATGAACCACCGTCGGCGACTATATCATCTTGCCGGAACCGCCAACGTCATCATCATTATCGCCATACCGTCAACCACCACCGCCACAGTTCAACACCACCACCACCTCATGGACACCCCCGATTTTCTGATCTAAACACTCTGATTTTCCAATATAAAGACCCTGAATTTTACGATCTGAAAACCCCCAATTTTCCGATCAGAAAACCCTCGATTTTCCGATCAAAAAACCTCCACCATTGTTTAGGATCCCTAACTCTAGCACCGTTAAATCTAAACCAAGACAAACGATATGACGAAGTAGGGAAACCCTAAGCGGCCGATTGGAGCGTCGGTGCTAAGGTTTATGAATCTCGTAGCTCATACCATCGTTATAGAAGGATATAGATGAAGAGAGAAGAAGTTGAAGCTAGCATTTCTAAAAACACGAATTCTGGAGCTAGGGTGTCTTACATGTGGTGGCAGCGGCGGATGCGAAATGAACAACATCGACAATCACCGGTGTTTGTTGACGACGATGTGTTGATCCAAGACGGTAAAGGAGGTGACGAGTTCGACTAGATCTTCATCATCTTTCCATGTCTGAAGCGAAGGTGTTGCACCGGACAACAGGTGGCAGGAGGATGGTGGTGCTCCAACGAAAATGGTGGACCCTTCTGGTTTGCTGTCAAAAAACATCTCCGGCGAGGAATCCTCTCTTTGCCAGAAAGCTCGGTCACCAGCAAAGCCACTCTGGTGGTGTTTCAATTTTCTTAATGGGAGAGAGAAAGAGAGGGGATGGGGTGATAATACAAATAGATTTTTCTTTTTTCTTTTCTTTTTAGTTATTGTAATTATAAAAAATAGAAAATAAAAATATAAAGGGCAAAATAGTCATTTTATAAAAATTCAAAAGAAATTGGACTAAAGTGGCAACCACAGGGACCATTCTTGCAATTTTGTCTTTTTTATAAAGTTGTAAATGAAAAAGGTTAAAAGTGGCATTTTAAATACTAATATTTAGGGAAAAAAATATCATTTGTATTACAGAATATTTATAAATAAAATAAAGATATAAAATGTAACTTCTAGAAGTACAATGGACCAACTATGAATAGAAACCGCCACCGACATTAGTAATTAATATAGATATAATTAATTAGATAATATGATTGGTACATTTTATTAAAATAGTAAGGCGATTGAAAAATACGTTATCTTACTATTAAAGTATATAGAATATATCCACTTTCTGGTACGATGTTTTTCCTTTTTAGTTCATGGTTTGCCTTGGGAGTGAAAAAAAAACTTTTGAGGTCAAACAGTCGGTCAGCACTCAGCAAGTTGTGCGCTTTTGGTGTGAACTGTGAAGTTTGGAAATGACTTCCTTTAAAGAAAACCAAGTAAAATTTTATAGTCATACATACATAAGTCTGATGCAGCATATATAGTTTTAAATTTTAATCTTGCAAGCAGCACACCCAATAGTCTTTTAACAACTAATTTAGTCTGCAGCAGTTGCTATGATATTATTACTATTATTATAGCTTAGCAGAGTGCAGCTTCTGTTTGAGGATTGGTTGGACATATTGATGGAATCCATCCGCCACATCTGAGTCATTGAGAGGATCCTCCCAAGCAGCCTCATAAAGTTTTGGATACACGTTCCCATCATAACGCCCAAGAATCGAACCCAGGTAGTGATCCGTGTAGTTAAATGCATCAACCAATGCTATCGCATTTGGACGCACCTATAAACATACATTGAAGTTTTAGTTTTGTTTTAACTACTTTATACTAATTTAATAGACGAATAAATAAATGAGAGTGAGTAACCTTAGAGTACAAAGTTCTGAGCTGATCGTTAGCAAGTGAGGCCTGTTTAGGGGTAAGATACCCAGTGGCCAAAAAATCACCTTGATGCTTGTGAACAAGGAACAATGCATACACATAACACAGCACCTCTAACGACTCTTTCACTCCTTTTCCAGGGATCTCTTGCTGCAATTTCTCAATGAACCTGAAAGTAAATAAATATTTGAGAAATACGGAAGGAAATAAATAAAGGCAAATTTCCAAAAATATTTGTATAAAACTTACTTGGACACAACAATTAATTGGCAGTGCGCAACTGATGCCTCCACTAGATCAGCCGCTAGTTCTGCAAAACCTGTAGAGCAAAATTCACATGAATTAACCTTTTTCTGCATGATCATACAACAAGACATATGAATATGAATCATGAAGCCAAGCCAAGCCAAGCCAAACCTTCTTCTGGATTCTCAAACTTGGCTAACCGTTGACCACAGCTAACAGCCATTCTAGCAGCCCTAGCCTCAAATGCTTCCACAACCGCATCAGGGTTTAGCCACTCCTCAACTGCATCCCATTAAAGATTAGAAGTCATTCACATAACACTAATAAATTCAAATAAACATTTATTATAAAAAAGAGTTGTGAGTGGATTTACCAGTTTGAATGGCACAATTATTTTGCAGCAGATCTGCTGCTCGTCCCATATAACCTGTTGTCCCAACTGGCTTTTTGTACCCAAGCTCAGAGACTGTCTTCACCAAAAACCTTGCAACCTTCAAAATTTTTAAGTTTCACCATTTTACCCTTTAATACCATCAAATAAAATCTCAATCTCAATCTCAATCAACACATTTTTCAGTTTTCACATTACCTGTAGGAGAAGGACAACATTGTCCCCTTCATATGTACAAGCAGGAATGTAAACAGCAAAAAGTTCAGGAAGCCCACTACTAACAAGGTACCCATGCCCACCACATAGTTTTCTACATTCTTCAATTCCATCCTGAAACCAACATATTACATATACAAATCAAATTAAACCTAAATATTTAAGGAGAAATGAAAATAGGATACTCATACTATATAATAAACAAATCAAACACTCACAGCTGTAGCAGTAGTTGTCAAGGACTTCAACCCTGCAGTACATGCATGTGCCTCAGGCAAAGTTGAGAAGTCATTAGCTGCTAATCTTTGCTTCACATCCATGTACAACCATTTCAACCACTCCCCCACAAATCTAAAGGCATAAGCAGAAGCCAGCAAAGGGAAGAGTCTACTTTGCTGAGTTTTATAATCAATCACCTGAACAAAAAAAAACGAACCCAACATCTTCAATCATTTAGATTTTAGACCCCTTTGTCATAAAAGAAGAATCATTTTATATAATCTTTTTATAAAATGAAAATTTTTAAATAACCTGTGTCTCGGGCCCACCATTACGTGAGCCAAACTGTCTGCGAACAGCACTATATCTTGTGGCAATACAAACAGCACGAGATAATGCTTTGGAAGCATCTGCTACAATTGTTTGCCTAACATACACCATTGTCCCATAAATGAGTTGTCTAGGAACATCAGATTGCTTGATTTTTCCTTCCTTTGTAACCTGTAACACCCTGATTGAATCAAAAAAATAAAAATTTCAGATAGTTTACTACAAGTCAATGCAAGTAAGATAGGTGGATATGTTTACTTATTTACCTCATTAACATTTGGTTCCTCGGTATACGCACATGATCAAATCTTAAGACACCATTGTCCATGGTGTTATATGCTCCATTTCCAAACTTCAGTCCGATATCACCAACAGTAATTCCAGGAAGAGGTGAGTGATCTTCCAAGCTCCTTAGTTGGACAATAAAGCCTTTGAGAAAATAAAGATGGTAAATAATGAGTAACTTCATGTTTCCACAAAATGATGAAAGTTTAGAAATTTAATTGATGTAAGAAATCATTGCAGAAGATAAAATGGTAATCTGCACTAACCATGAACTCCATGGAATTGACCATTTACTATGAGGCGAGCATAAATGACAGCATGTGTTGACACTTTCCCCAATCCACCAGGCCACCACTAAAGAAAAGATTAAGAGAGTGGAAGCAAAGTCGAATTAGAAAATAAGAAAAAATATCAAAAAGTGGAAAAACAAAGAGAAAAAGGGGGGATCTTTATAAAAGAACAATCCATTTCATGTATAACTTACTTTGCTTGAAGTTAAAGTAGGACTGTGAAGGACAAACTCGTCTGTTTGGGGATCAAATGTTGCAGTTGTTTCAAGACCTTGCACATTGGAGCCATGACCAAGTTCTGTTTGAGCATAACAACCAATAATTTGCATCTTTTGAGCCAATGGCAACCATTTCTGTTTTTGTTCCTCGGTGCCTTGTCCTTCTATAGCTGGGATGAACATTCCCTAAGAAATCATAGGCCACAATCTTTTTGTTAATCATTGAAGATAAAAGTAACCATCTATATAGTTTCAGAAGGGACATAGATCCATTCCATTGTATGTGAAAGTTATCACTTGTAGTTGATAAGAAAATGAAAATCTCCAAACAAACATCCATAAGCATGTTCATAACTAAGACTTGGGAGTTGGGAAGGACAAGAATTTACCCAGTGAAGATCAGTATAAGCAGGCTCATCAATATAAAATCGCAAACATTTGGCTTCTTCTTCTGATATTAACAAAAAATGCATTGCCAAGTGAAAATGGTGAAAGTGTTATATGGAGAGAATAGGCAGCTTTGCTTCCTTAAAGTAAAGATTACCAGATAGACGAAGATTAACAATCAACTTCCATGCATATGCAGCTTTTTTAAGCGTGTTCTTGAACAGCTCTTTCCTACCAAGCATAGGTCTTGTAAACTTCTCAAAGGCCTGCAAATGACAAGATGAACACATAATTTTTTAAGGGAACACGAATCCAAAGTAAGAATAATCAACTTCCTACACTTAGGTAATGGGAATCATATAATACAAGTAAAAGAAGCACATAGCCCCTGAAGACAACACAATTAAAACCTATATCTCAGCTACAAAGAAACCAAATTGCAATTTAACATAAACTTAAGTGAAATCAGAATTATAAAGGGCATCTACGTGTGTGCTTAGCCTAAGCAGACAAAGTGAAGAGTTCAATTTTCTTTAAAAGAACATGAACCAATGATTGCATCATGAACTTTTTAGACTTTAGTTAAAGGGGATCATATAACACGGGTAAAAAAATAAAATAAAATAACCCCAAAAAACAACACGATCAAAACCCTAAATCTCTTCTACAAATAAACGAAATTGCAATTTAACATAAATTGAAGTGAATTCTTAATCATACGGGATCATTAGCAACGAGCTTGGCCATACGATCAGATACTTCAAGTGTTTCCCGAGAGCCAGCCCAAGCAACTTTCATGGCTTCCACATCGAACTGTGCCTTATTCCTCTCGTCACTCAAGTAATCCACTCCCTCCATTTCTTCTTCAAATGAAAACGGAAATCCCTGGAAATCAAAATCTTACAAGATCAAACTGAGATAAAAGAATAAAAGAAAAGTTTATGATTAATGTTGTTATAAATTAGGTGGATTCTTTCGTTACCTAAATGGGTTGATGATCACCAAGAGAAAAAGGGGGATATGCGGAGTCCAGAGATATCGCTTGGTAGAAATCGCAACTGCGAGTCCCTAGACAAACACAACAGACATATTTATCTACCCTTTTTCTCATTTCATTTATTGCATTGATGACGATACAATGCCGACTCCAAATCCTCACGTGTTTGTTTTGTGCACGGTGGCCGGTGCGGTTACCAGTTGTACTAAACGAGAAGAAGGAATAGTCTAGTCGAATAATTTTGACTGAATTAAGAATGAAATATACAGAATTTGTAAAATTTAACCACTTTTTAACTCAAATCTCTAAAATTTAATCAAAATAACCCTCAAGTTCCTAGAGGTGTCTCTGCGTATTTGGCATGCCTTTGGAGTTCGTAGTCGATATTAATTTAAATATAGGGATATTTTGGTAATTTTTTATATACCAGTTATAAAATCTAATAATTTAGAAATCACAAACATAAAAATCTAATAATTTAGAAATCACAAACATAAAAATCTAACAATTTAAAATATATATATATATATATATATATATATATATATATATATATATATATATATATATATATATATATATATATATATATATATATATATATATATTAAAGTTAAAGTGTTTATTTATCTTTTAAATTTAAATAAATAAAAAACTAAAATAATTGAAATTTTGAAAATATAAAGAAGGTTTATTAATGAATTGGATATACATTTATTACATTTAGATATTATATGAAATTTAGTAAAATGAAAAAAAAAACTACAAAATGACACATGAATATAATTTAATCTAAAGTTGGCATGTCTTTGAATAAACTAATGTATTACATGTATTTATTCAAAAAAATAAACAAACATAAAGATATAACAACTTAGAATAGATATATATATATATATATATATATATATATATATATATATATATATATATATATATATATATATATATATATATATATATATAATTTTCCTTATAATTTCTAAATTTTTAAATTCCAATTATTTTAGTTGTTTATTTATTTAAATTATTAGTTTGAATTACAAGATAAATAAACACTTCAATTTTAATTATATATATATATATATATATATATATATATATATATATATACTAGTTGTGATACCCGTATAATATACGGGTTGATTAAAATAAAATATTAAATATAAATGATTAAACAACAAATTTTATTTGAATTTGAAATTTGAAATAAGTATAAATTAAAAAAAATAAAAAAATTAAATTAAAATTATGTGTTTAGTTGTCACACCCATGTATTAAATGTGTTAATTATAACAAAATTTTAAATACGAAGGTTTCAATTGTAAATTTATTTAAAATTCAAATTGAAGTTTGAAGTTGGAGATTTTAAATTTAAAATTTGAAACTAATATAGTTATTATGGTATTTTTAATTTACAGAAACTAAATTAATGGTATATATTCAATAATAATAAATGAAGTAATGACAAGTGAAAAATAAATATCTCAAAATTATGACAAAATGACACGTATATATATATATATATATATATATATATATATATATATATATATATATATATATAAAATTTTCCTTATAATTTCTAAATTTTTAAATTCCAATTATTTTAGTTGTTTATTTATTTAAAGTATTAGTTTGAATTACTAGATAAATAAACACTTCAATTTTAATATATATATATATATATATATATATATATATATACTAGTTGTGATACCCGTATAATATATGGGTTGATTAAAACAAAATGTTAAATATAAATGATTAAATATCAAGTTTTATTTGAATTTGAAATTTGAAATAAGTATAAATTAAAAAAAATGAAAAAATTAAATTAAAATTATGTGTTTAGTTGTCAGACCCGTGTATTAAATGTGTTAATTATAACAAAATTTTAAATACGAAAGTTTCAATTGTAAATTTATTTAAAATTCAAATTGAAGTTTGAAATTTGAAATTTAAAATTTGAAATTAATATAGTTATTATGGTATGTTTAATTTATAGAAACTAAATTAATGGTATATATTCAATAATAATAAATGAAGTAATGGCAAGTGGAAAATAAATATCTCAAAATTATGACAAAATGACATGTGTATATATATATATATATATATATATATATATACATATATATATATAATTTTCCTTATAATTTCTAAATTTTTAAATTCCAATTATTTTAGTTGTTTATTTATTTAAATTATTAGTTTGAATTACAAGATAAATAAACACTTCAATTTTAATAATTATATATATATATATATATATATATATATATATATATATATATATATATACTAGTTGTGATACCCGTATAATATACGAGTTGATTATAAAAATATTAAATATAAATGATTAAACAACAAGTTTTATTTGAATTTGAAATTTTAAATAAGTATAAATTAATAAAATGGAAAAAAATTAAATTAAAATTATGTGTTTAGTTGTCATACTCGCGTATTAAATGTGTTAATTATAACAAAATTTTAAATACGAAGGTTTCAATTGTAAATTTATTTAAAATTGAAATTGAAGTTTGAAATTTGAAATTAATATAGTTATTATGGTGTGTTTAATTTATAGAAACTAAATTAATGGTATATATTCAATAATAATAAATGAAGTAAATGACAAGTGGAAAATAAATATCTCAACATTATGACAAAATGACATGTGGCATAATGCATGAGAGTGTGACAAGTGGAATTTTTTTTTTCATTTATTATAGAGGATGATATATATATATATATATATATATATATATATATATATATATATATATATATATATATATATATCCTCTCTAATAAATCAAAATGTTTTTGCCACTTGTCATGTTCTCATTGATTTTGCCACATGTAATTTTCTTAGTATTTTTGACTAATTTGTTTTCCACATGTCATTTTCTTATTTTCTTCCATTTTTATTTTATTGACACATCATTAATTTATTTAAAACATTTCATTATTAGAATAATAAATTAGAATAAATGTAACTGATAATGCCAAAAATGGTTACTTTCTTCTCTTGATAGGAAATATTTCAAATTTTGAAAACGTTTTGGTCTTATAATTTTTTGTTTATTGTAGAAACGCCTGAAGTAAGAAAAAATGAACTTGTATTCAACTTTTGGGTTGTCTTGGTTGTAACTGACTTTGATTTTACATTTTAAAGTTTTATTTTTCTAGGTTGTGATAATACCGTATTCATTTTTATTCGATATTCGTTAGAACATTTTCAAACCATGTAGCCCAAATCAAAGAGACAACAAATCATACTAATGGACAATCATAATTAATTATATAATTTAATTGAGGGTGTAATCATTATGGGATATGATAAATTGATATACTTCAAATTTCATAAAATTTTAATTCTAATTTGATGTATATTTTATTCAAAGAAAGAATACATATTTGGTTAATTTATATATATGTTTTTTAAAATAAATAGAATTATAATGGCACTATTTCTTACAATATGTTTAAATGTAACAATTATAAAGTTTAACTATCTAATATGTATTCCTAAAATATAATTTTAACATCCTTTAATATTTCAAAAATTCATATAAGTTGATTTTATAAAAAAAAATTCCAAGCTTGGAAATAATTTCATCATTTGATGTCACATTGTTTTTTTATGGAATCCAATCCTTATTGATAACAATTTATAAGCTTGAATTTATATGTAATAATAATATGATCGGTGTTTTTGTGGACTGCATAATCAGATACTAATCTTCTCCTTTTGATACGTGTAATGTTGTTAATATGTTATCAAATATATTTAATAAACATTGAAATATATTATGTTTTTTTTACTATCTGTGTGTTTGTGATACCAGGTATAATCTTGTTCAAATTGAATGTTTTTTTCATTTAACATCTTCATTTTCCCCTTAATTGATTACTAAACTTAGTACAACACACTCATGTTATTTCATCTTGTGAAGTCCTTAATATGACTGAAAAAATTAATGTTTACTTTAAGGATAATTTTGGAATTTTGTAGACACGGTTGTCTTTATCGACATCGTCAATTATATAAATTGGCATTGTACTTGCAATGCTCAATTAATCATGAAACATCTTATTTCAGTATTTGTGAAGTAAATAACTATGCATTAATTTTTATGTATAACTTATCATACTTTAACCGTATAGGGGTAGAATGATAAACTTTTTATAGGGGCGGAACATTTTTTAATGTTTAAGAGTAGATTGATCATTTTCCATTTATTGTATATTTTGCGATGATAATAAACAAAAATACATGCCAATCACTATTAAATGTGGGTTTATTTTGTAGACAATCGGTGTTTACTTATAGGCAAATGTATGTTGCATTGTTCAGAGTTAAAAGCAGTGATAGATTGGAAATATTAATTTTATACAATGACAGTAACCTTAGTAATAAGACATCTAATGTTGTATTCAAAGAAATTTTTGGAAATTTGTAATTCATAACAATTATTTACAATATGTCATTACTAATTTTTATTAATTTGGGTTTAATTACATACTTATTTATCAAAGCCTTTGTATATATGTAAAAGTACTACTTTAAAAATTGTTTAATGTTCATAATTTGATATTAAATTTATTGTTTTTAATAAACCCGTGTAATACACGGGTCTTACACCTAGTATATATATATATATATATATATATATATATATATATATATATATATATATATATATATATATATATAATTGAAGTGTTTATTTATCTTTTAAATTCAAACTAATAATTTAAATAAATAAACAACTAAAATAATTGAAATTTAGAAATTTAAAAATTATAAGGAAAATTGCATTAATGAAATGGATATACATTTATTACATTTAAGTATTATATGAAATTTAATAAAATGAAAAAAAAAACACAAAATGGCACATGGATATAGTTTAATATAAATTTATCACAAAATGACATGTGACATAATGCATTCAAGGATGATAAGTGGAAAAAAATATTTTTATTTATTAGGAAGGATGTTGAATGTTACTTAAAAGAAAAATGTCATATTAGCCTAAGAACTTGTCATGTTTGTTTTAAAAGGTCGTTCATGTTTTTTCTTTTTTGCTTTCTAGGGGCATGAACTTTGTTTTTACCTATTGTTTTGAACCCTTAACCAATTTATAGCAGGTTGCAATGCCACCTAAGCACATACTTAATACACTTGGATCCTACATGTAAACTAGTCAATATTAAATTTCTATACATATAAGTCGAAATTAACACCAAAATGTTGATCAGGCATTTCCATCATCTTCTCGACACCATCGATTTCTACATCAAAACCTTCATCCACCATTAGGTTCTATATCTTTGAAGCTTTAACCAAATCACTGACGTCACAAAGCCCACGATGACGATGAATATGGGCAAAGATGATAGCATAAACGACGATGAATAGGAACAATAACCCAAAAAACAAATGTTTGAAACTCAACAATCGCCTAAGGTTGTTTGAAACCCAAAAATCATACCAAAAATCAAATGTTTGAAACCCAAAAATCACCTAAGGCTGTTTGATCCTTATTTGCAGTAAATTGAAGGTTTGTAGTGAATACCTAGAACCTGCAACAATGGTTTTTGGAGAAAAACCTAGATCTAAAACTTTGTTGTGCTAGAAAATTAAAGGTTATGCTCATCTTTCTCTTCTTATCGATTTCCACCTCATCAATATTACTCTCTACTCTTTTGCCCCAATTTACACCTCCCATATCCCCTTATTTGAGCGAGCTATATCATAATCGGCTCGTTTTTTAAACAAGGTAGACTGAGGTCCGACAGTAATGAAAAGTCAGAGTTGGAAGAAAGCTTTAAGATGGCAAGTAGGTGTGCAAACATAAACTAGCAAGATTCATCAAATTTAAAGTGTGATTAGGTAAGAAACTAGGGTCGCATCTAAAATCGAACCTAAGGTAATAAGGGTTGTTGAATTTTGGGGGGAAGAATGTGAAGATGAAGGTGAAGGTAAAGGGTCAGGGATAGTAAATGGGTAGTGGGAATGCGACGGAGAGCACGAAGAAGAAGAATCCATGGGTAAGAAGCCATGTATATCCATTTTAACGACAAAGAAATAGTAATTGAGTTACCCCTTCAGTTTTTAGAAAATGACTATTTAAACCCAAAAAATTCGAGTTTATGCCCCTAGAAAGCAAAAAAATGAATGACCTTTTAAAGAAAACGTGACAAGTTGCTTGGGCTAATATGACATTTTCCCTAGTTAAAATGTGTAGTGTAATATACCTTCCCGGATAATATGAAGCTTAATGTGTATCGGGTTATTGTAAATGCCTTCAGGATAATATGAAGCTTATGGCATAACATTTTGAACTAAATATGTGATATATCAAAACAAATATTATGTGGGAATTTTCTAGTAGTTGTGTAAGTTATGAGTTTGTAGTATATTACACTTGAAAGAACAAAATAGTAAAAGAAGTGGCCTTAGGTAGCGTTTGGCGGATAACATAGGAAATGACATGATAAAACAAGATTCTTCTGTAATATCCCGAGATAAGGTATGTATCGATGACCCTAACTTTTATTGCACTTGTCAAAACTAGCCCTTAATTGAGAAAAAGGTGGTAAATGACTACACAGGGCGTATGCATGTGTACGCTTAGTGTACTCATGTGCGTATCAAGAACGCGGAGGCTACCTAGTACATTGGGCGTACCGGAGGGTACGTTGGGCGTACTAGGCTCATGTGTAAACCCATATTGTCTTGTGTGTCCCTATTTAAGGAACATGATGGCCTCATTTCCAGCCACCATTTCCATCCTCCAACTCCCCTCAAACCCTAAATCCCGTTTCCATAGTTTGTGTGAGCATTTGTGGCTTATTGAGTGTTCTCGTGAAGTTCTTTTGTGAAGAAGGAGCCTTGAAGGAAGGAGATTTGGTGTCCAAGCTCTTAGATCTGATTTTTTTTGTGGTTGGTGCATTATCCAGAGGTATCAAGCTTAAAACATTCTCATTGTTTAAAATAGTTCATGTTTTGGTCCATTTTTAGGGTTTTATGTCCCAAGCTTGAAGCTTTATGAGTTTGATGAACTCCAGAGCATAACTTTTATCCTTTTTGGTGTTTTTAGACATTTGGGTTCATAAAAATGAGATCTTGGTTGTCAAGATCTCTCCATGCATGAGATATGTAGACCTTTGTGATTAAATGATTAGAGTTTATGAGTTTTAGACTTGTCCATCCTTGCTAAGGCTTAAAGTCACCAACTTTATGGAGTAATGGACCTTATTCAGCCCAGATCTGTAGTAATAGCAATTGTCTTAACAGATTAAGACAAAAAGAGTGAAAAGAGGAAATTTGGGGAGTACGTCATGCGTACTCCCAACTACGCGCATCATAGCGTTGAGCCACCATGATGCATGCATGGCTGGCTGTACGCCCAACGTAGAGGGACGTACGCCCATCGTATGCGCTGGGTGTTGACTTTCTTTGACCTTTAGGGTTTTGGTCAAGATGTGGACTTTTGAGGGGCAAAATGGTCTTTTTACCCTCCTGAGGTTTAGTAGAGGACTTGGTTTAACATTTTAAGGGTTGTTCATGTCAATTATTAATTAGAGGTGTATGTGATGTATGTTAGGCGGAGACTAGACCGTCAGTTCGGGTGCATGATTTATTTACTTTACTTGCGAGGTGAGTCTTCTCACTATACTTACCTGTGTGGTAATCTATGTGTGACCGGAGGGTCTTATTCGTGTTATTGACCAGAGGGTCCTATGTGCTTATACTGAGATATGTGTTATTGTGCATTCTGTCTATGTGATTTGTGCTGTTACATTATCCTGCATATATTGAGTTATAACCGGAGGGTCCATACCGAGCCGTGAGACTGAAGGGTCTTCACTGAGACACATGACCGAAGGGTCCATACCGAGACGTAAGACCAGAGGGTCCTCACTAAGACTTAAGACCGGAGGGTCCTTATCGAGACATAGCCATAAGAGGCTATTTATTTGTGTATGTGGTATTTTGGGGAACTCACTAAGCATCATGCTTACAGTGTTTGTGTAAAATGTGTTTCAGGTACATCTCAGGATCGAGAGAAGGCGCCGTCATTATTATACATACCAGCTTGATAATTTGTCTTTACGTGGATTCTGGGATATTTGACAAACTATTTCTGATGTTTTGTGTTTGGGGAAATTTCAAATTTGGCATGAGAAATGTTAAACTATGTGTTGTGTGAGTTTGAAAATGTAGAGTGTTACAAGTTGGCATCAGAGCCTTGGTTTGAGGGATTCAGATGTACCCTTAGATATGTCTGGACTCAAACTGAGGATTTGAGGAATTTTTCAAAAAGAAATGATTTTCTAAACGAGCAAAGGATTTTAAGAGGAAATGAGACGAAACAGTGTGTACAATCAGCCAGAGCCCGAACGGTGATTTCCCAAAATACCCTTACTTGCTTATATTATGAGATGAGTTAGTCCTGAGCTATTAGAACTGCATTCTAGATGGTAGGCTAGGTATTTCAGAGATTTTGAGCTAGATTGCCTGATTCATGATGCCTTAGCCTAGGAGGCCATTTCTTGATCGACACTATTTTGCCATTTGTTTCGTGTGTGTGTGTGTGTGTGTTGAATAGTTGTACATGGCAAAAATCTTTAAGAGATATATTAAAGTGGAAGAGTAATCTAGGAGGGGTACCTAGATGTTCAGCTTGAGAAGTCTACTGAGAGAGTAGTTAGATATCCATGAGGGATAGAGTACTTGTGAATTGGGGTCCTAAGAGGACTTAGGACAAATACGGGTTGGTGTGGAAGGTAGTATTGGGCCCGTACTACTGAAAGCACCGGATCCGTACGTGACTCAAGTAAGAATCTTAGGGTACTAAGGATCATGTAAATGTGTGTGTGCTTTAGCCTATTCCTGATGATTTCTGTGTTTGTGTTCCAGAGAGAGACTATGGTGGTTACCAGAGGTTCAAGCTCCAGCAACCCCGAGAGGGCGAGTACCAGTGACGAGGAGATCCGCATGATTATTGCAGATAAGGTGGCCGCAGCTATTAGAGACGCCATTCCGAAGATGTTCGGGTCTATTAAGACCACGTTGATCGAGACTTTTAACGAGCGTTATGTTGCCGTCACTGAGGTTGCCGGTGCCGCAGTCACCGCAACTCTTGTAGCTGCAAGGCCACAGGGGGGGGGGGTGATTCGTTGATGTTTTGAGAGTTTAGCAACACGAAGCCACCAAATTTTGACGGGACCCAGGACCTGATTGTTGCGATGAGATGGATCTCTGACGTTGAGGGATGCTTCTATACTTGTTCATGCCCTAAGAACCTAAAGGTTCGACTGAACCAGCTTTGCTTGGGAGCGAATGACGGGTGTAAGTTTTGTGACGACTGATTACACTCCTGCAGAGCAAGTTGTAGTGACTTGGGAGAGATTCACCCAACTATTTCGAGATGAGTTCGTTCCCCAGGTGGAGAGGGAATGGTTGGCTCAAGAGTTTTCGTCTCTCAAGCAGAAGATAGAGATCATGAGGATGTTTCATGAGATGACGTTATTTTGCCCTGAGCACATGGCTACGGAGCAGACACGTGTGAGCGGGTACTTAAGCATATTGAGGAGGTACATTCGAGAGTTCGTGGCGAACTCATCATATCGGGACATTGGTTGAGCTACAGACGAATGCCAGGAGGAGGGAGATCGAGCTAGAGACTCAGACGAGGGAGGAAAGAGAGTCTCATGGGAGAGACAGGAGACCAAAGCAGTCGCAGTCGGCAACCAAGCAGGCTAACCCCGCTGATACTAGAGCAGGAGGCCAGAAGGGCCGCACTTGTGGCAAGTGCGGTAAGAGTCACGAGGGATCTTGCCGACAGGGGATTTGCTACAAATGCGACAAGGAGGGGCATATGGCAAAGGATTGCCCCAAGGGGTTTTCGATTTGCTTTCATTGTAACCAGACTGGCCACCGGGAGGCCGAGTTTCCTTAGCTCACTCAGGGACCAACCTAGGCCCCTGCTCCTACTGCCTTGTGTGTCACTGATGGTCAGCCGGGGAAGGTCGAACCTCTGAGAGCTCGTGGGAGAGCCTTCCAGCTGACTGCGAAGGAGGTCCGTGCAACACCTGACGTTGTTGTTGGTATGTATGTCCTTATTAATGTTGTATTTATGACTCATTTATGCTTATATTGTGCTTCATATAGGTACTTTCCTTGTGAATTCCGTACCTGCCTTGGTGTTGTTTGACTCGAGTGCGAGTCGATCATTTGTGTCTTTATCCTTTAGCCGTTGCTTTAGCGTTAGGCGCGAGGCTTTGAGTCGACCATTGAGGGTTTCTATAGCCAACGAGCATGTTGTTTCTGCTACTAATGTATTTCGGGATTGTGTTTTGGAGATTTTTGGTGTTGAGTTTCCGATTGATCTGGTGCCGATAGCGATGGGGGATGTCTGCGTTATAATGGGCATGAATTAGCTTGCGAGCGTCAGATGGTGACGATCTGAGACCCTAGTAGGGGAGTGCTCACTATCTATGGCGAGGGAACTAGATCAGGATTAGTTTTCTGCTCTGCCACCAGGGCGAGACAGAGTTTGCAGCATGGATGCATGGGCTTCTTAGCTTATGTAGTGGATACTTGGGTTGCCAATGAGAGGCGGGTTTCTGTTTCTGAGGTTCCAGTAGTACGTGACTTTCCGGATGTTTTTCCCGAGGATTTTGCCTCCTGAGCGGCAGGTGTAGTTTCAGATTGATCTGATTCCGAGGGCGGCGCCTATTGACAAGGCACCATATCGTCGTGCGCTGCCCGAGATGTAAGAGTTATCCTCGCAGCTTCAGGAGCTCTTGGGGAAGGGATTTATTCTGCCGAGTAATTCGTCGTGGGGAGCGCCGATCCTTTTTGTCAAGAAGAAGGATGGTTCATACCGGATGTGCATCGATTACCGGGAGTTGAACAAGTTGAAGGTTAAGAACTGCTATCCATTGTCGAGGATCGACGACTTATTTGATCAGTTGCAGAGAGCGTTTTGGTTTTCGAAGATTGATTTGAGATTTGAATATCATCTAGCATTATCTCATTGACCATCTCCGCTTCATTATGTTTTCTAAACATCTACTCAATTACCATGGTATTTGACTATGCTCACCAAAATCCCAATTTATGACGAATCATCACATTTTATTAATGTAATTTTTATCTTGGTATTTGACTAAGTTGACTACACTCCCATGCTAGGAGAATAAAAAACAAGCCCGTTTAATCTTTCATGTTTCATTGATATTACAACTAAGAGTTCTTATCTATGTAATACAAAATGTATTTTACGTGTATAAATACATTTTAAATTTATATTGAGTTGTGAAACAATGTAATGAAAATTGTTTTCAAGTAGCCTTAACTGTATTTAGTTTCCTTGAACAATGCAAATCAATATTGTTTCATTTTATTTTGTTTGCATATATATATATATATATATATATATATATATATATATATATATATATATATAGGGCTAGGTTAAAATGTTTTTTATATTTATTGTGTGCTAGAATGCACCAATAGGAATTTAGTAAAATTATATTATTATTTAATTAAATAATGATATATATTAAATGGTTTCCATAATTGTATGTATATTAAATGATATCCATAATTATAATTTTTCTCTTTATGGAAATTAAATAAATTCGTCATTAATGTCAGCAATAACATTCATTCAGAATGAATTCGTATCTAGGTTTTTATGTTAGTAATAACATTATTTCAGGACTCATTCACTTAGGGGGTGTTTGACTTAACTTTTCACAGCCAAAAGTTCTTTTTGTAAAAGAAAAAAAACAAAAAGATGTTTGGCAAACTAATAACTTATGGAGTTTTAATACAAGAAAAAACAACTTTTTGGAAAAGTCAGGAAATCCTGACTTTTTGTAACTTTTTGGAAAAGTTCTTTTGAGCTTTTAAAAGCTAAGCCAAACACCCCCTTAAAATACAATAAAGTTGTATGAAATATGAAGAATGAGGGTGTATTCTAGTAGAATATACTTTCGTTCTCCTAGAATACACTCTTATTATTTTATATATGAATCCATTCTGAAAGAATATTATTATTGACATTAATTACGAATTAAATTAGTTTTCATAAAAAGGAATTATAAATATGAATATCATTTAATATACATTTAATGTTTACTCAATTCTTATTGGTACATTCTAGCACACAATAGATGTGAGAAACATTTGAACCTACCTCTCTCTCTCTCTCTCTCTCTATATATATATATATATATATATATATATATATATATATATATATATATATATATATATATATATATATATTAAGTGTTACAAGAATAAGAGATGTAAAGTAAAAGCAAACGCTAAATTGAAGACCATACTATTGAACTTTGCTTGGTTTGATTGTAAATAAAAAAAAACTGCAAGTACAAAATGATCATAATTAACCATCTATGCATAGAAGGCAAACAAACAATGTGGAAACTTCTTTTCACATCCATGTAATGTAACCATCTGTTTTTATTGGGGAAACTAATTGTGGATACACATGTAATGCAGTCACCAAATTACATATCAATTCACCAATTAATCGTAACCGTCTTCTATAATTTTAAGGCAAGATTAATCTCATCGAAAAAAAGTTAAAAGAGGGCATCTTTGAACAAAATGGCTGAAATTTTTATGAAGGCAAAATTAGCATGCTACTTTCTCTTTTAATACAGAAATAGCATGCTACTTTCATCTCAAGGCAAAATTAGCAAGTCACTTATTATTTAGTATCTATGTTATTTTAACTTGTCACATGTTTATAAATAGTGTAGATGTAGATATAGGAGGCATCACTCCTTACACAATACGCATTGTGATTTATCTCAACATAGGGAGACCACCAATGGATGGTGTTTACCCTTTTATTTTATTGACTACTTTAGCATCATCGTTAACAAGAAAAGCAAACACTACAAAGGCAAAATCAAAATCCCAATAAGAGCATTTGACACAATACATAAAAAATGTATGTAAAGATCTCACAGCAACAAAACAAAACATAAAAGAAATAAGAGGCCATAGGAGGAGCAACTATTCCACTTGACAGAAAATTAGACAAATAGTACCTTTTTTTTTCTTCATTTTTCTAATTAACACACCAAAATCGACAATCATGATATTAAAGGATAAAATGAAAAATATTATATCAATACAAAACATAGACTACGATTATTGGACAAATAAAACATGTCCTTTAGAATATGGTTCAAGCCGATCAACTCAAAAAACCTATAAAACTCGAAGCATATTTTAATTAGAACACAAAGAAAACCTCAGGCTCACCTGTTTGCATGACGGAAGTACACAAGTGCTACTGTAGCAATAGCACCAGCTCCCACAGCAACAATGGGCCAATCGAGCTTCTTCTCATCACCATTGAGGACGATACCTCTCTTAGCTTCTATGCCATTGGTATCCTCTACCACTTTCTCCTTCAGAACACTGTTAATCTTCTCGTACGCTTCCAATTCTTTTTGTAATTGATCCAATCTGTCCTCCATCTCCTTAACCTTACTCTCTGAATTCTTCAACAGGGCTTCCAAATCATTCTTCCTAATCTCCAACTCCTCTTTCTCCTTTTCTGATTTCTCCATATCTTCACGATTCTTGACGATTACAGATTGGAACTCGTCAACCATCATACTCAAACTCTGTATCTGATCATCTTTCTTGCTGATTTTTGCTTTAGCTTCTTCCTCAACCTTGAGCCTCTCACTCTTCTGACTACTCTCCCTCGTCTCAAGACTCTCAATCTTCCTCTCGAGTTCGCGAATTTGATTCTCCTCCTCCTTTAGTTTTTCGGCCTCTTTATTCAAACGTTCCAACAGCAAGTTCCTCTCGTTCTCAATAACATCAACTTTCTCTGCTTTCTCTGATTCGCTCTTCTTTAATTCTTCCACGACTCGTTTCAATTCAGATACCTCAGCATTAGATTCTTGTGCATCCGACATCGACGAAATTAAATCATGTTGCATCCTCGACACCTCAGTCTCGAGTTCAGCCGCCCTTCCAGCAATCGAAGTCAAAGCCCTCATATCGGATTCGGACGTCTTGATCTCATCCTCAAGTTCCTTGATTTTTGCAGTAGCCGATTCCTTATCGTTGATAAGTTCTTGTTTTTCCTGCTCCAAAATCGCGAGCTTTTGCATCAATTTTTGAACAGTTAGGTTCATAGTTCCGTCGGAATCTTCTTCCTTTGCTGCTATTTCAACATCCACGTCGGCGCCGGCACCGTTTACAACCACTTCATCAGACATGGTTCTTCTAACTTTTTCTCTGCAGGGAAAAGATGTTTGATGCTAGGGTTTGGAGGGTCTCAAATCAACTTGAGAGTTGAGACCATGGGGCTAAAAGGCTTAAAGCCCTTGTAGCATGTGTTTGCGTTGTACATTATTCCTCCACCGGTCCACCTTGGGATAATAATATATTTTTATTTTTTTTTATATATCTAGTTATTTTATTTGTGTTATTTTATATATATAACAATTTTATTTGTTTATAAAATACGATTATGACCTATAATTTAGTATTTTTGGCGAGCATACGGTCATCTTTTCTTTTCAAACATGAACTAGATTATAGTCCGCGTTAAACGCGGGAAACGCATAAAAAAACATATAATCGTTTATAGATATTGTATAATGATTATAAAAAAATATATGGTTATTGGTATTATTGAAATGTGTAGAAAATACATTGAAAAACGATAAATATATATAATCATTGAAAGATCTCTTTGTAGATATCATTTTTTGTATTATTAGTTGAACGACTTTCCTCGTATCATATAGTTATGATATTTATATATTTATAAGCATTTTAATTTGACGTTCCTTGCATAATAATGTTACATAATTTAAATATATATTGACAACCAATATACCGTTTTTTCTATTGCATTAAATATTAACAACTATTTCATTTATTCAAATAAAGTTATGTAATATAATTTATAAAATGTTAAATGTTATATAGATTTAATTTTAGTATATCATTAATGGAGATTCTTTTCTAAATCATGATTGGTTTATTTTAAATTGATTATAAATATAAATGCTAGCTTTTATATTTGTTCTTATTTATTAGTGTTCGCAAGAACTTTGCATTAGTTTTGGCGCAACTTTGAATAATTTTAGTATATCATCAATGTAATTTGATATATCTGTCAATTATATGAAATATCAAATAATGACATTTCATTACTATTGTGATTAGTTTATATATTGTATTTTCACTAATCTTAACGGTCTTATTTTTTCTAATAACTATAACACTTTTACTAAATGTACTTTTTACAAATCTCCTAATATCTAATAATTTTTATCTTAATTTATAATTTTTCATAACTATGTTATTTTCAAGATTGACTGCTTTAATAGTGTTTTTTTTTCAGTCTATTCAATTTTATATTTCATTGTACAACATCATCGTTTGTATGTATTCCGAAATTTCACTTTAAAAATGCTTAATGTTTACACTTTGGTATTAATTTTTTTAATAAACTCATGTAATAATTATGGAATATATACCTCATTTTAATTAACATTCACTTCCTTTATTATATCAAATTTCTCATTAAACGGATATACTTTTGGAAAATAATAATTATAATAGGGCATCATTATCTAAGACGTAAATGTTTGATATACTTTTGGAGAAAAAAAAATCAGGATCATTAAAAATAATTATATAAAGAAAATACAAATTTAAATTTGTTGAAATTATGGATGAAATTACAGGCGAAAATTTATTTTGAAGGGAATTGTATTTTGTAAGGTATAATAATATTACAAAATTTGAAATATCTATATTTGCTGTGTAAATTAATAAATTTTATTGTTACTATATAAAGATAAAAAAGTAGGTTGATATGATATACAAAAACATAATAATTTCAATGATATTTTAAAATCATGCCAAAATTAACCGGATTCTTATGACATAAAAATTAAAGAAAAAAGAAATCATAATCATCTCTAATATATAAAAGTAACATTTTCGTAATTAATGTCAGTTCTCAAGATAGTTAATTTTTGTTTTGTTAAAGGTACCTAATATCTTTTCATGTTTATTTGAAAAGTTTCAGGAAAGTAGTTAACCGATTTCATGTAATTTGTGACAAAGAAAATCGAAATATATGAATGCATACATTTGATATAAGAACAAAAAATAATCGAAAAAAATATAAAAAGCGAAAGAAGATACTGACCTTCTAGCGCACAAGAGTGAATGTTTATAGCAGAGAATGATGATGGAAGTTATAAACAATATTAACGATGTTGTAGGATAAGGTTTGAAGAAAAGAAACGATTGAAAATAAATGTGAGTCGCGGATTCAATGATGAATCGTATATGTATGTTATAATTTGAATATGATTTTTCGGTATTAATGATTTCCTAATAAAAAAAGATTTTATATTAATGGTTTACTAATATAAACGGATTTATATTAATGGTTGATATTAAAGCATTGATTGAAATGATTTGTTAGTAATATGTTTTTAAAATTGACCATATTAAAATCTTTATAACTGAAAATTCAAGATGTAAAATATGGAAAGCTTTTATTGGAATTAAATACATTCCATTTCAACGAATGTAAGTTATTGATTGATGATTGGAAAACATTTATTGGAATTAAATACTTTCTATATGGGGGAAGATGATGTCAGCAATTTGATCTAAGGGTGGAAAAAATAAGATTGAAATACAATCAATGGTCCAAATTATTTAAGATGATGTCATAAGGTTTCTCTTTTAATAATATTTAAGATTTCCAGTAAGTTCTGATTGATTTTGTTTCCAAAACGAAGAGCATATATGAAAAGGGATGAGTGAAAAATCATATTCAAGGCTCTACCATAAAAGGGTTTAAGATCAAGAATCTTAAGACATCAAGATCAGAAGATCAAAATCACACACATAAATTTTATCAAACACATACTAAAATTAATCAAAAGCAAGAAGGAAGATAGCCATAAGACAAAAAGGAAGACGACATAATTACTTGTTGCTTATACACGTATTGAAAAGAAAGAAGCTAATGAAAGGCAAAAAGGAAACGAAGAGAGGTGAACACCGATTATCATCAAGAAGACGACGAGAAGATAAAAACCAATGATCGTGTGAAGAAGTCCTACGATTTAGAAGAAAATGACAAAATGGTCCGTTTATTTTTTCAGTTTTAATGATTAAAAAGTATGAAAAGGATTGTAAAATATTTAAACTATTAAAAATTGATTTGAGCAAATCTAATAATTTAAAGTTTAAGAAAGATATATATAATATTTAGAGTTTATCATATGTAAAAACGATATTTAATAACGGTATATACAAAATTCTCTAATTATAGCTACTCTTGGTTATTATCATTGGAATAATCTTTTTTGTGTACCAACATTGTTTTTATGCTTTTTTACATATAATGTTCTTTTATTAAATAGCATTTCATTATGTAAATATTTCTAAATTTAATCATTCTTGTATTTTGACTAAAATACTGTATTCAGTTTTACAAAATTTCTTTTGGAAAAAT
The DNA here is from genome assembly GCF_002870075.4 of Lactuca sativa. Taxonomy (NCBI): domain Eukaryota; kingdom Viridiplantae; phylum Streptophyta; class Magnoliopsida; order Asterales; family Asteraceae; genus Lactuca; species Lactuca sativa. Next base: position 24,282,417 of record NC_056628.2, read on the forward strand.
TTTCAGATGTTTATTCTGTGTATTTTAACAGAAATTGTTTATCGTTTGTTTAAAGTTGCTTAACTTGTTTTGTTGATTCCCAACAAAGTGAGATTAGAGTTATGGTTAAAGACAAAAAAGTTAGGATCGACAAATTCGAATACCACGATTCCGAACTCTAGAGAAAAAACCAACTTACAATTTTGTCATTATGAAGACTGTCTACCGATTGATAAACACATTGTCTAATATGTATGAAAAACCTTCAGCGATGAATAAAGTTTTCTTGATTCGGTAGTTGGTGAATCTAGAGATGAAGGAAAGTGGCTAGTTAACTAATCATGTTAATGAGTTCAATTCAATCATCACAAGGTTGATTTCGGTTAACATTAGATTCGGGGATGAAATCCAGACACTAATATTATCATCTTTGCCGTTAGTTGGTCTGATATATTGACAACAGTTAGCAATTCAGCAGAAACTTCTAAGCCAACATTCACGTTTTAATCATTGGTAATGATATGCGCACATGAAGTTCCTAAGAAACTTCGAGTAATATCCTAAGTAAGTACCGAAGACAGAGGAAGAGGGTCCAATAAAAGAGATAAGGTAGATGAAGATTGATTTCGAGAAAGAGAGGTAAACATAATAACATGTGGGATGTTGCCTATTGGCAAGAATCAGAAAGCATTGACATGCATTAGAAAGCATTACAAGGATTCAATAAGTGTTGCCAATCATTTGGTAAAAGGTTAGGCACTTTGTGAATCCATTGCTTATGTGTTGAATGTGCTTAAGCATTTGGAGAATGTGTTCTTGGAGTTGAGAAAGTGATGTTATGTCTTGAGAACGTGCTCTTAGGTGAATGACAGGTGGCCATGCACATCACTCACAGTTGAAGATTCTAGAAGTAATTGCATGATATCATGTGATTGGTTGATTTAGTTTAGAGCCTAATTATGGATAAGCCTAAACCATTAGAATTATGGTATTCTCATACTTTCCTATAAATAAGCACATATTCAAATCATTATTTCGTGGCTAGTTTAGTGAACACAGTCAAGAACAATAATTATGAGGTTGAAAACTTATCCTTTAGAGCAGTTTGTCAGCAAAAAGATTATTTTTGTTTAAGAGTTTTTTTGTGAGTAATTGTAATTGTTTTTTGAAGTTAATAAAATCATTTCTCTCTCGTGACGTATGTCACTTTGATCAAACAACGTTAAATACTCTATTCAATTTTATAGTTTTTCATTTGTAGATTTTTTTTTTCAAAAGTTTATTCCACGTATTTTACATAAATCATCTATCGTGTGTATTAGGGATGAGAAAAGGAACCGACCCGGCTGGAACCTGCTTGAATTGGACCCGGCCTGGGAACCGAAGTCGGCCGAAATTAAGAACCGAACCGGACCGTCGGTTCTACCGGTTCCCGGTTCCTATCGGTTCTTGCCGTGTCTTCATTGTTGGAACCGATCATCGTGAAATAGCAACATATGATTCCGGTTTTTGCCGGTTCTACCGGTTTCCGGTTCCAAAAATCCACAAAAATATCGTCCTGGTCCCAGCCCGACCGGTTCCGGTTCCGGCCGGTTCCCCGGTCCAAATGCTCATCCCTAGTGTGTATGAAGTTGCTTAACTTGTTTAATTGAATTCCAACATGCAGTTTATTTCGGGCCAGATTATCCCAGTAATTTTGTCATGCGTTGCTTGCTTTCTTAAAGTTGTATTATATCACAGGATGTTTTATACCTTTCGAAACCTAATACAGTAATTATTATGACAATAACTATACGCTTTTAAAGTTTGATTATAAAACTATAAAGTCATTAAGTCCCGGGGTTACTCAAATAGAACAAATATGTTGGATAAAATGATAGTTTATTTGTCGACGTTAATGTGCCTTGTAATTTGTAAAGGCAATGTTGTTTAACGTTTTCCTTCAAACTGAGGAGTAAGCTTTGGTATGAACAAAAATATAAACCATAAATATACATAAGGATTTTATTATCTGATTAACAATCGATTATTTCTGTTAAAATACATATTTAGCCAATGGTTTTATAGAGGAGAAGATGACCGAAGTTTATTAGATATAGAAATACACATATATAGCTGATAGTCCCGAAACTATTGGGCCAAAAGTCCACTAAAGGGATGGTTAAAGCCTTAAAGGCTTCAAGCCACAAAGTTGCAACTGGTGTGCGTTTGTTAACACAAGTTTAATTGCAACCCAGCCAAAACAAAATAAGAGTCGAGACTTCCATATGGAATTAAAATCTAAATCCACAATGCAACATTTAAAAATGCCTCACCGTTATATTAAGCTTGATAATAGCTCTCAAATTCTGTATGTCAAGAAACTCTGTTGTCATGATTCCATACCCCCTCACAAACCGAAAATAACCTGTTCCTGAAACAACTGAAAACTCTCTTTCTTTCAGCACAAAAGGATCGGCTCCCTGAATCTCGAGTGTGCTCCCTTTATACTCCCCATCGGTGAACATGACAGAAAAGATCATGAACAAAGCCTTCCCATCTAGCTGACTGTTGATGTACATACCTTGCGCCCTTCCAACTTCTTCAGACTTGGGATCAGGGCCTACAGTTACTGGATCATCATGTGCCAGAAGGGTCCCGAAATGCATGATGCTAGTGGTGGGCCCCTCTTTTCCGGCCACTGTCATTGCTGACTTGTCATCACCGGTGAGGTAGTCATGCACATAGAGAACAAGATTGGTTTGCTTGTATTTGTTTTTGGGACAGGTGTAGACCCAATAGAGAAGAGGAATAGCAATAAGCGGGATGGAGAGTGAAGCAAAAAAGAGGGGATTTGTCATGGTTTTTTGGTATTGGGTATGGAGGTTATGTTTGTAGTTTTTGGTGTGTGTTTAAGTGTTAATAAAGATGCTTTGATTAGTGTTTAGAATCTGTTAGCGAAGGAAAATGACAAAAGGGTTTGATTCTTTTTCTTACAATATTAATTGTTTATTAAGTATTATGTATTATTTTAATTTTAGCGCATAGTGGCGGAATATTTTATGTGAAAAGGACATTAAGTATTGCCTTGTATAATTCATCGATGGTAAATAGGGATGCGGATTGTTTAGGCTAAATAAAGTGTATCGATTAGATAAAAAAAATTGGTTGGTTTTGTTATCTGAATTTTATTATATAGTTTAGCATAGTAAAATTTTTTAAGGCTATGTTTGACAAAATAAAATATAGCTAAAAAGTTAGCAGCTTGGTAAAAAAAAACTAGTTGATAATCAATATGTCATATAACATAGTAATAAAATATCATAAACCACATGTGCATAACATAAAAAACAACCACAACCTAACTTGACAATTAGATAACATCAACCGCATGACATTACCAACAATAACTATTACAACTTGATGTCGTAACCGTATAACATCAAACAACATACCCGGCCCAACTATAGGCGATATGAAGGCCCAGGGCCTCATGTGCTAAGGGCGTCAGTATAACCCAAGTTCTACTTATGTATATAGGCCTTGTACCTGTGTTTTATGTATTTCCGTACCAAGCCCCATGTATTATATGAGTGTATCTAAAACAATTAAATATGTATAAACATTTGAGAAATTTGAATTTATAAGAAAAATAAGAAAAATATTGAATTACTAAAATTAAAGTGTTTGTTTTTTCTCTTTTAAATTTAAACAAATCATTTAGATAAAATAATCAAAACAAATTAATGAGATTTTATTTTCAAATTTTGAAGTTATAAGGAAAGACCATTAATGAAATTGATATGCATTTATTATTAAATCTTAAATATTACTAAAAGAGAAACCTTATGATATCATCTTAAATAATCTGGACCATTGATTGTATTTCAATCTTATTTTTTCCACTCTTAGATCAAATTGCTGACATCATCTTCCCCCATATGAAAAATATTTAATTCCAATAAATGCTTTCCAATCATCAATCCATAATTTACATTCGTTGAAATGGAATGTATTTAATTCCAATAAAAGTTTTCTATATTTTACATCTTGAATGTTCAGTTATAAAGATTTTAATATGGTCAATTTTAAAAACATATTACTAACAAATCATTTCAATCAATGCCTTAATATCAACCATTAATATAAATCCGTTTATATTAGTAAACCATTAATATAAAATCTTTTTTTATTAGGAAATAATTAATACCGAAAAATCATATTCAAATTATCACATACATATACGATTCACCATTGAATCCGCGACTCGCATTTATTTTCAATCGTTTCTTTTCTTCAAACTTTCTCCTATAACATCGTTAATATTGCTTATAACTTCCATCATCATTCTCTGCTATAAACATTCGCTCTTGTGTGCTAGAAGGTCAGTACCTTCTTTCGCTTTTTATATTTTTTTCGATTATTTTTTATTCCTATATCAAATGTATGTATTCATATATTTCGATTTTCTTTGTCACAAATTACATGAAATCGGTTAACTACTTTCCTGAAACTTTTCAAATAAATATGAAAAGATATTAAGTACCTTTAACAAAACAAAAATTAACTATCTTAGGAACTGACATTAATTACGAAAATGTTACTTTTATATATTAGAGATGATTATGATTTCTTTTTTTTTTTAATTTTTATGTCATAAGAATCCGGTTAATTTTGGCATGATTTTAAAATATCATTGAAATTATTATGTTTTTGTATATCATATCAACCTACTTTTTTATCTTTGTATAGTAACAATAAAATTTATTAATTTACACAGCAAATATAGATATTTCAAATTTTGTAATATTATTATACCTTACAAAATACAACTCCCTCCAGTAATTTCATCCATAATTTCAACAAATTTAAATTTGTATTTTCTTTATATAATTTTTTTTAATGATCGTGATTTTTTTTCTCCAAAAGTATATCAAACATTTACGTCTTAGATAATGCTGCCCTATTATAATTATTATTTTCCAAAAGTATATCAGGAATTTGATATAATAAAAGAAGTGAATGTTAATTAAAATGAGATATATATTCCATAATTATTACATGAGTTTCTTAAAAAAATTAATATCAAGTTTAAAGTGAAATTTCAGAATACATACAAACGATGATGTTGTATAATGAAATATACAATTGAATAGACTGAAAAAAAAACTATTAAAGCAGTCAATCTTGAAAATAACATAGTTATGAAAAATTATAAAGTAAGATAAAAATTATTAGATATTAGGAGATTTGTAAAAAGTACATTTAGTAAAAGCGTTAGGGTTATTAGAAAAAATAAGACCGTTAAGATTAGTGAAAATACAATATATAAACTAAATTATCACAATAGTAATGAAATGTCATTATTTGATATTTCATATAATTGACAAATATATCAAATTACATTGATGATATACTAAAATTATTCAAAGTTGCGCCAAAACTAATGCAAAGTTCTTGCGAACACTAATAAATAAGAACAAACATAAAAGCTAGCATTTATATTTATAATCAATTTAAAATAAACCAATCATGATTTAGAAAAGAATCTCCATTGATGATATACTAAAATTAAATCTATATAACATTTAACATTTTATAAATTATATTACATAATTTTATCTGAATAAATGAAATAGTTGTTAATATTTAATGTAATAGAAAAAACGGTATATTGATTGTCAATATATGTTTAAATTAGGTAACATTATTATGCAAGGAACGTCTAATTAAAATGTTTATAAATATATAAATATCATAACTATATGAGACGAGGAAAGTCGTTCAACTAATAAAACAAAAAATGATGTCTACAAAGAGATCTTTCAATAATTATATATATTTATCGTTTTTCAATGTATTTTCTACACATTTCAATAATACCAATAACCATATATTTTTTTTATAATCATTATACAATATCTATAAACGGTTATATGTTTTTTTATGCGTTTCCCGCGTTTAACGCGGGCTATAATCTAGTTTAAATACTATATGAAATTTAATAAAATAAGAAAACCACAAAATTACATATGGAATATAAATTAATTCAAAATAACCACAAAATGACATGTGGTAAAATGAATGAGAGTGTGACAAGTGGCAAAAAAAAACCTTCATTTATTAAAGAAGATTATAACTATAGTTAGAGTTGTAAAATATATAATGAAAACAATTACATCATGAATTGCAATTTGGATTTAAGTATTGCTCTTTATTAGTCAATACACAATACTTTGTAGTATTTTGCACATCATCTATTTCCTCAAATATTATTGTATATGTGTCAAACTCCCTGATCAACTTATCTAATACTTTACGACCAATGCAAATCTTCCACGTGTACAAGAAATCAGTGTTCCATTATTTAAGATCTCATCCACCTATTTTACCTCAGCAACGTGGCGTATCTCTAGCCAGTGGCTCTCTGTAGTAACAAAATTACCAAACACCCCCAACAAACGATGCTTTTGGAAATACATTGAAGGGCAAAATCGTCGTTTCAATCTTCACCCACCTCAAATCCCCGCCAAGACGTTTGTGGTGTGTGTGAGAAATGAAGCTATCTTCCTCAAAACAACACTTTCCTCTGTTTTCTCCTTCTAATGGAGCCACCTCCAAGTTACACTTCACCACTCTCATTAAACCCTCATTTACACATTCTCACCTCCAATTTCCGTATGTACATGCTCTCGACGCTTCTTCCTCCGCCGCCGCATCGTCTCCGGCACCGGTACTTCGCGAAGATGCAATTCCTGTCGAATGCGATGATACTGGAAGTGAAGACGCAGAGGAACAAACATTGGAGGAGCTACTTGTCGTTCGCAGGCCGGTGATGGAGTCTACCGACGATGGTGAGTATGGAGAAGATAACGACGTGGAAAGTGAGATCGAAGTAGAAGAAAGTTCGTCTTCCACGTCGACGTCGACGTCATCTGTGATTGATGTTAATTTATCTAAGTTTGCGATGAAGATGCCGATTTTTGAGCCGAAGAGAGTTGGTTCTTCGAGCTCCGGTGACAAACCGCTCGGTGTTAATTTAGATCTGGCGTTGTATAGAGCTAAAGTGTTGGCGAGGAACTTTCGATACAAGGAAGCTGAAGAAGTTCTTCAAAAGGTATACAATTCAGTCAATTGTAGTAACGATTATTCTGTTAGAATCGATTTGATCCATTGTTGATGCAAGTAGCTAATTTCGGTGCATTAGATTAATTTTGACTTGACAATTGACATGCTTACAAAGTTTTTGATGATCGTATTAAATTCAAATACGTTTCTTTATAAATCCAGGCAAACTCCCATGAAAGACACTTAGATCATTCAAATTGAGTACACATAAATACAACTAAAGATGAGATAAAATGCTATTGTAAATGCTCTTGATCTGCTGCCATTTCTGTTGTGAGAAGCTCTTGTATTTGTATATATGATGTTCCTAAGATATTTTTATACAAAATTCAATGGTGTGAAGTGCATATCAATTTGGCCTGAAGATGGGAGGTCTTATGTGGCACTAGGGAAGATATTAGGCAAGCAATCAAAATCAACCGAAGCAAGAACAGTCTATGAGAAAGGTTGTCAAGCAACACAAGGCGAAAACGCCTACATTTGGCAGGTCAGTTTTGCTATTTAAGCAAACTCTTGGGACTATTGTCAATCCTAATTCTTACATACATTTTCTTATCTAAAACCAGTGTTGGGCTGTTCTTGAAAACAAAATGGGAAACATAAGAAAAGCTAGACAGCTATTCGATGCTGCAACAGTAGCTGATAAGAAACACGTTGCAGCATGGCATGGATGGGCAGTTTTGGAATTAAAAGTTGGAAATGTGAAAAAAGCTAGATATCTTCTTAGTAAAGGACTCAAGAATTGTGGTGGAAATGAGTACATTTATCAAACACTTGCAATGCTTGAAGCCAAGTCAAACCGGTTTGACCAAGCTCGATACTTGTTCAGACAGGCCACTAAATGTAACCCCAAAAGTTGCGCCAGCTGGCTCGTAAGTTCTCTTTCTTACATCATCTGAAATTTCATAAAGTTGAAGCCTTTGAGATTCGAACCTGTGTCCTCTTCATTAACAGAAATTAATTGTATTTTATAGACTAAAATGAATTTTACTAATGCAGGCATGGGCTCAGCTTGAGGTACAACAGGAAAATTACCGTGTTGCCAGACAGCTTTTTGAGGTAACAAATTTGATGATTTGAATTTTATTTTGGACAAATGACATAAAAGACACTATATTTTCACTTTTTTCTCTCGATGGATTACTTTTTGTTCCGGATCGAACATCACATTTTTCAATTTTGTCCATTTCAGCGGGACCCTCTCTGGGTACCGGTTTGCCATGCTGAGTTGGAAAATACGATGTCAAAAACGGAAAAAGTGAAAACACAGTGTCTTTAGAACAAAAATCGAAAAAGCAGTGTCAAAATTGAAAGAAAATGAAAACATAGTGTCTTTTGTGACACTGAATAAAAATGAAAAGGTCAAAACATTAAACAAAATTGGAAAATGCGATGTTTATTTAAAACAAAACATAATGCAGTATCAAAATCGAAGAAAGAGAAAACATAGTGTCTTTAGAACAAAAATCGGAAAAGCAGAGTCGAAACCGAAAGAAAATGAAATCATAGTGTCTTTTTTGACTTTGAATAAACATGAAAAGGTCAAAACATTGAACAAAATTGGAAAATGTGATGTTTATTTAAAACAAAACATAATGCAGTGTCAAAATCGGAAAAAGTGAAAACATAGTGTCTTTAGAACAAAAAGCGGAAAAACAGTGTCAAAATCGGAAAAATTGAAAACAAAGTCTCTTTTATGCTATTGAACAAAAATAAAAAGGTCAACATTTAACAAAATTAGAAAATGCGATGTTCGATTTAAAACAAAACATAATGCATTGTCAAAATCGAAAAAAGTGAAAACATAGTGTCTTTAAAACAAAAATCGGAAAAACAGTGTCAAAATCGAAAAAAAAATGAAAATATAGTGTCTTTTGTTTGTGATAATGAATAAAAATGAAAATGTCAAAAAATTTAACAAAATTGGAAAATACGATGTATGATTTTAAACAAAAAATAATGCATTATCAAAAATGGAAAAAAATGAACACATAATGTCTTTTGCACCATTTGCCATGGTATAGTTTTTTTTTTCAATAATAAATATGAAAGAAATGCTACTTATTGTAGAAAGCTGTGGAAGCTAGTCCAAAGAACAGATTTGCATGGCATGTATGGGGAGTTTTTGAAGCAAATGTTGGGAATATTGATCAAGGAAGAAAATTACTAAAAATTGGTCATGCATTGAATCCAAGAGACCCTGTTTTACTTCAATCACTTGGGTTGTTGGAATACAAACATTCAGCTGCAAATCTTGCTAGAGCTTTATTCAGAAGAGCATCAGAATTAGACCCAAGGCACCAACCAGTCTGGATTGTAAGTATATTAGCAGCATTAATTTTTCTTTTTTCCATTAAAATAAATAATTCTTTAAAATGTAGTGTAATTTTGATTTTATTATTTTAGGCTTGGGGTTGGATGGAGTGGAAAGAAGGAAACATCAAAACAGCAAGGGAACTTTATCAACGAGCATTATCGATCAATTCAACAACCGAAAGTGCTGCGCGCTGTCTTCAGGTATTAAATTATTTTATTTTTATTTTTGTTTTTTTCATTTTCAAAAAATAAAATTAGTTTCCATTTATGTGTGAAGGCATGGGGTGTTTTAGAACAGCGAGTTGGGAATTTATCAGCTGCAAGAAGACTGTTTAGATCATCATTAAACATAAATTCCCAAAGCTATGTCACATGGATGACATGGGCTTCTCTTGAAGAAGATGAAGGAAACTCCATACGTGCTGAAGAAATCAGAAACTTGTATTTTCAACAGGTATTTATTTGATTTTTTTAGTCAAATCATAAGCAACACCCGTTAAATTTGTCTTTTTTCTGTATTTAGTAATGATTAATTAATTGTTGATAACAGCGTACGGAAGTGATTGATGATGGGTCATGGGTGACTGGAGTGTTGGACATGATAGTAGATCCAGCTATTGATAGTATAAAGAAGCTACTCAACATTGATCAGAATTCATATAACAAAATGCAAGATTCTTCCACTAATGAAGAAGGAAATGGTGTTGGTGAAAATAAGACACAAGAAAGTGGAAGTGGGTTTAATTTGGATGGGTTTATCAGAGAAAAACTTTCTCTTGATGCATCAAAATTAGATATAGATTTAGAATCAAAATCTAATAATTTTGTCGAGAGGAAAAGCATGTCTCTTAGAAAAGTTTGGAGACCAAGTAAAAAGGTGGTCTCCGTATAATAAGTCATTTGATCAAAATTACTTGGTATCTAATGTCTTAAGTATATGTTTGACATCAACCATGATAGTTAAAAGATACATTCACAAACAAACTGTCTGAAACATTCATCCATTAATACAGACACCAGTTTTGCACCCATGGAGGAAATACATTCTTCATAGCAAAATTACAAACACTTTCAAAGTCTTGTCTGATTTTTGGCTTGATCATGATTGTTCATTGGTGAGCTCAAGGAGTGACATGATGGGTTTGACATAGATTCCAATGGTATGCACACGAAAATCCTCCAAATGATGACTTTAGTCCCAAGTCGTAGCTGAATTTTTTATAAACAGGAGGCTTTGGATACAAAGATGTAGCAGGAACACCACCCACATTGCCCCCACAGGGCCCACATTTGCGTTTATTGGTACCAAATGTAATGGAAACCAATCCTCTATCGCCAATCTCACCGCTTACTGAAGTTAAAAATTCTGATGGATAATCAAAAGTCACCTGTAATTTTAGTTTGCTCCTTGATCAATAAAGAAACTATTTCTTCCATACAATGTTAAGAAGACTTGGAAAATGTAATAGTAATACTAACCATATCAAATTTCAAACCCTTGGGTTCTCCATGAGTTTTTGAATGAGATATCTTCCCATTTGAAAAATGAAAAGTATACAAACTGGATCGAATTGATCGAAACTTCTCCATGTGAGATTAGAATTTGCACAGTTTCAGTTTGCTCACATTCATCCCAGGATTGATATCCATTCGTTGGTTAACCCAATTTCAACATATTCCTCCTTTGGCAGTGACACATAGTAAGAGGAGTGATCCATATTATAATAATGATTCATTTATAAATTTTATCATTAATTACAATATCATTCTACAACTATATTCCAGAAAAACAAAAAAGTTTAAGGTATCAAGATAATGCTAATGATGACAAATTGGGTAAATTTTTTTGGGTATTCCACAGATTAATTTTAAGCCATTACAGTATTGCACAACTATCAAAACATATAATAGAGTAATACATTTGATTCTGAGTCTCATTTCATCAATTTCTCACAACATATAATAGAGTAATTAGCCATTACATTACTCGTGTAGAGAAAGCACAAACAGAAACTTCAACAATTCTGTCAGTAACTCAGTAAGAGCATTGGCATACAAACTACAAATAAAGCACAGATAGAAACTTCAAATGACATATCTCATGTGGGACTGAAGTTTGAACCATTTAACTGATTTTCAAAAAAATATACTGTTTCAAGATTTGCCAAGAGCCCGATTTCTGGAGGTATTAGGCTGGAAAATGGTTATAATCAAAATCAAGATAAACAAGTTTTGACAGGTTACTAAACCCTGCTGGGATGATCTCAGAAAAAAAATTGTTAACGCTCGGTTCTTCTAATGTACCTGTTACAAGAGCTGACAAAAATCGACCCAACCCACCAACCCAATCCAAAATTAGCAAGTTGGATTGAGATTTTCAACCCATTTAAGTTCAATGGGTCAACCCATCTAACCCATTTAATTAAATAGGTTGGGTTGAGTAAAAATTATCAACCCGTTTTCAACCCACCAACCAATTTAACTTTAATTTATATTTAATTTAATAATTATTTAAATATTATCATGTATTAATTTAAGTATTAGTTTATAAATTACAATGTTCGTGTTATTATTTATGTTTTAAAAAATGGAATCGTAATTCCTATATTTTTTTCTTGGTATTGACAACAGTAGCCACTCTTCAAAATCACTTAGAAATTACATATATTCAATGTTCTTTGAACAATTTCTTTGTATATATGAATTGGAATTGTGCTTTTGTCATACTTTGAAATTTTATTTACGTCTATAACTATTTAAGTGGCGTAATCTTTAGTTCATTAATTAATTAATTTTTTATTTTAAATGGGTCAACCCAAGTTTAACCCATTTATTTAATAGGTTGAGTTTCAACCCGACGACAACCCATTTATCTAAAAGGTTGGGTTAGGTGAAAATATCAACCATTTAAAAGGTTGGTTTGGGTTCAAATCTTCAACCCAATTAATAAATGGGTTGAACTCTTTAACCCAATTAATAAATGAGTTGAACTCGAACCCAACCCAGTCGACCCATTGCCAGCTCTACCTGTTAGAAGAAAAATCTTACTTGTATTGGTGACAGATTTAGTGGGTTAGGTTCCTTCCGGGCCCCGACAGCCTCTAAGCTCCAAGGTGAAGTCGGTGATGCAAGATTGCAGGTTAATCGCCAGTAACCTCCAATGTCACACCCCGAACAAGGACGATGGAAACGTCCGGGGGCGGATGACGTCATTTTATAATATCATAACAATTGAATATGAATGAAACATAGCAACCAAACATCATACATTTAAAGATACCAACATACATTGTTTACAGATTGTATTTGTTCACAAATTTACACAAAAGTGACATAAAATATGATGTTCCAAATTAGCAAATATCCCAAAATCCATGGCCCAAATACCTGCTCACTGTGTTCCTGAGAATACAAGTCATTTTGAAAAGCGTCAACTAAAAAATTGGTGAGTTCATAAACATATTTGTATAAAAAGGTTTGTAACATCTTTGATTGTAACAATTTGTAAGACTCCAGAAAATCCAATATTTTATGTAAAAAAATGGTTTGTAAGTCTCGTTCTAAAACTGTGAATGATTGCATGTACGTTCTTTGTTTTCTTTTGTTTGTAATTGAAAAGAGTGTATGTTCCAAGAAAATCCCATATTTTCTGTTTTAGGAAAATTGTAGTCTTAAAACCCTAAGACTGAGGTGGTGGTAGAAGTGTACAAAAAGAAATGAATCGTAGTTTTATATTTTATAAAACCAGTGAAGAGTATACTTTTCGTAAATCCATAATAACATTGTTAATCCCTATGTGAGTCGTTACAACCATGTTTGATACGACTAAAATGTCTGTCATGACGTTCTTCAGGCGTCGGTATTTGTCACCCTAGATTGGCCCCGTCTAGTTGTAGCGAACAGCTCAGATGTGGGGATATCAACCCCGTATAGATATATACACAATTACCTCGCTCTCTCTCCAGGAGACTCTGGTTATAACTATAGGACTTACGGTGTACGCTAGGTAGGTACGACGAAGGAAAGTATCACAAGTGTCTTAACAGATTTACGCGAACTCTGACTCTCATTATTGAATAATGAAAATAACATTACTAGTGTAAATTCATGACTGAAGTTTTTATGATGCGCGTTTTACATCTTTATGACATACAACTTATAACTTGTTCTTTTAAAAGCTTTATGATGGACAAATTATCACACGCAAAATTTTCTGTCGTAATAATTCTATTTTGTATACCGCTTTGGTTAAATTATTTATAGCACTTTTTTTATAAATAATCATTAATGGACTTGTCTACTTGTAATATATGTTGTTTAAATAGCATAATCCCCTAAGTTTTCAAACCATTAAAATGATGACAACATATTACGACTATTTCATTAGTAAAATTTATTTTTAGTAAAATAATCAAGTTTTGTAGTTTGTTTAACACACCAAAATTTAGTTTAAGAGTTTTGTACACAAAATATACTATTTTGCTGTGACTCTACCATGTCACAATGATAGTGTCATATTTATACACATATCTAGGAAATATTTTAATACATTTTAAGCTATAATTTAGTTAATTGCAAAGATATTTGGTACTTATAATGTTTAAATTATATTTTTTGCAGCCAAAAGTGGACATTCTTGAAGAAAATGATTGAAACCGACAAAAGTTGGATACTTGGAGGACTAGAGTTGAAAAAGATACAAAAAGGATGTTGCTAGACAGCTTGACAACTCGTCAGTATTTTGACAATATCTCATGACTCGTAACTCCGATTGACGAGATTCAAAATAATCTGAAAAGTACGCAAAATTTCGGACAACTTTCGTTTTTGTACCAAATCCTAATTCCCAGTTCTCACGACGTGAGATTGATTCTTCTAGAAGATAGCTACGCTGAGTGCAGTTTCCTTGTCGAACACGAATTTTACTGAGATCACGACGTGAGACGCGATTTTTGGTAAATATAAATATCCATTAGCATATCGACTTTGGGGAGGTTGGATCTGATTTCCTTGAGTTTAATTGAGTTTAGAGGTCAGAAAAGTGCGAAAAACACCCTTTGGAAGGAGAGGTTGTTTGAAGATCGAACATTTGAAGATTAAAACACTACGTTCGGTCTGCGTTAATTTAATCATGTCAATTTATTATGAATATGTGTGTTTACTTTTAGTAATGTGTAGCTAATTTAATAGACTTTCGTTTAGTTAGATGAAACCTTAAAACTATGAGTTAGTTTCTTACTTTATGGATTACATGAATTTGGTTTATGCATGTGTTTGATTATCATTACCTAGCATGTTAAAGTATTCATCTTTGTTGCTTTAATTCAAGTTAAGTGTAGCTTAGTGACCATTAAACTGCATGAACTTGCTTACCTAGTAATTTAGTGACCATTAAATTGCTAAAGCTAGGATCGACCAAATCTTAGATAAGTAATAAAGGTAAAAACTTTAGCTGTGTTGGAGAACATAAATTGTGACCACAATTGTGTTTGATTAATTGTCTTGACCATAGATAATTATCTCGATATATCTTACATAGCCCAGTTATCATTGATAACTAATTATGTGTTTGCTAATGTGTGACCATACATAGTAGTTCATGAATTGGTGAAAAGATTAGTAGATTTGACCAATATCACTAATTACATATAAATTGGTAACCAACTTTATTAATCCATAAATAAGAACTAACCATAGGAAAAAGGTGGATTCGAAACTAAATGAAAGTGTTTTTAGTATATTGAATACAATCGTCTAGTTGAGAGTTTAAGTTAATCTGAACTTGCAAAATCAGATAAAACCCCCCATCTTAAATTATTGTTGATTTTAGATTAATTTTTAGTAGTTAGATTAGTATATTAAATCCGTTCCCTGTGATCGACACCCGACTTACCTAAACTCTTCTATAATTCGACTAGGTACACTGCCTAGGTGCATTTAGTTAGTTAAGTTAGTTAGGTTATAAATTTAAAATTAGGTGTAGCTATTTGCACGCATCAAGTTTTTGGCGCCATTTCCGGGGAACGACTATCTTAGTTGTTAATTTAATTGCTTTAGGTTAATCGATCCTTTTTGTCGGGTAAAAACCGCAAAAAGTAAATTTTTTGCAATGTTTTTATTTTTCTATTTGTTTAGTTTTCACGACGTGAGGGACACCTCTCACGATGTGAGTTTAGTAGTTTTAAGGTTTTATTTATTTTGTTTTTAGTTCGTTTTTTTTAATATATTTTCCAAATCTCGATGCTTTTGATGCTTTTCTTGAGGAAGTGGAACAGGAATTAGCACAAGAAAATAATGGTTATGACTCAGATGAAGATTTGAAGGAGTTTGGAAGATGGTTAGACTGCGTCTTGCCAGACGAACCTAAGCAAGCCGAGATACAGGAGTTAGAGATAAAAGAGGAGAAATTTCATCCAGAAAGAAATTTGGAGAAGCTGGAAAGTTTTCTAGCAGAATGCTCGGACAAAGAACAAAAACAACCAGAAAATCAAGAACGACATAGTTATATGATCATTACCACAACGCGAGCTCATGATAGTTCAGTTTGTGTTTCAATGCATGGGGTGACAGTTCCATCTTTGAAGAAGGTTTTGAAGAACGATCATTTTCTGACAAGCGACCAACCGGTTCCCACCATTTTTAATTTTCTGAGACTAAATAGATGCTTGCTCGTTTGGCCACAAATTGAAACGAGAGGTCAAATTTTACAAGTTGGTATGAAGAGAGTATTCGATGAAACGGATGAATTAATAACGAGCAAATTGACAGTTTATTAAGTTGGGAGTCCAACTCAAGACTCGCACAAAAAGAAGTGCTTATCGGGAGGCAACCCGATGTTTGAAGAATTTATATCCTTTTATTTTTATTTTCTTAGTTTATTTTTGGTGTGTTTAATTTATGTGTTTATTTTTATTTTTATTTTGTTTTTAAAGACATGTAACCGGATGGTAGATGTTTGTTTTCCTGTTACAACCAATCGTTTGTTTTGTTCGCAGAATTATTAGAATGTCGAGAGAAAGAAGTTGTGAGCGTTAGAGATAAGAACCGAAGCCCATAATTTTTTTTATAAGTGTGGGGAGAATTTTGTGTGCAAAAAGAGATTAGAGAAAGAGAGGGTCCAGAAAATAGAGGTTTTAGAAGGGTGTTAATCTGTTAAGAAGTTCAATTGCAATCTGTGAAGACCCAGTTCTCATGACGTGAGTCTTCACTCCTCACGTTGTGAGCTCGATGCCATCAAGATTCGGAATTCGATTTAGTTAGACACCACGCCGTGACCATTCTTAGCACATATGACCATTAACATTGGCATTTTTGTTCTACTATTCTAATCTTACATTGTGGCATATGCTTTCCCATATTGAGATGTTATGCTTTGAAGATATTATGCACCACACTTTTTGAAGATGAAAGTTTTCGATTCACATTTTTGCCGGCACATTCACACGTATCAAGGAAGTCCAAGTTCCAGTTACATATTCAAGGTGTTCAAGTTTTCACACTTTCAGAATTTGATCTCGCCACTACTACCCCAAGGGAGTCTGTTCCTTTTTCTCCCTTTTAATACTATTATTTTATGCATACAATGAGGGCATTGTATGTAATAAGTGTGGGGTAGGGGGTCGAAAAAGTAAATTGCTAGAAAATTAGGAAATTTTAAAAAAAAATTAGGAATAGATTTGAAATAATAATCTAAAAATTAAATCTAGTGTTAGTTTAAACTTAAGTTGCTAGTGTTGCGTGGGATGATCCGATGCGAGCTCAAATGTTTAACCGAGCCTACATATGCTATAGTATATTTGTGGCTTCCCATTCCTAGTGAAAAGTCATGAGTTATGAAAAGGTAATCTGGTAGTTTATATTACATAATAAGTTTTGCAGCCTGTACTTGAAATCTATCCAGGAGAGCTTATGTAGTCATTGCACTTAGGGCGTGTTTGGCTTAGCTTTTAAAAGCTCAAAAGTTCTTTTCCAAAAAGTTACAAAAAGTCAGGGAATCCTGACTTTTCCAAAAAGTTGATTTTCCTTGTATTAAAACTCCAAAAGTTACTAGTTTGCCAAACATCTTTTTGTTTTTTTTCATTTACAAAAAGGACTTTTGGCTGTGAAAAGCTAAGCCAAACACCCCCTTAGACTAATACCTTTAGCCAATAAAGGTTGAAGTTAAGCACCCTTGCTTAAGCATGTAGGTTCTGAGAGAAAAAAGTGAGTTACACCTATAAAAAAAGAGAGAAAAGTTACTGAAAAGTGACAAAATTGAAGAATTTTGGAGCTATCAAGTTTGAAGATCAAAAGATCAAAATTCCAAAGAATCAAAAGTTGAAGATACCAAAAATCATAAATGTGGTGAATTCAAAGCAATAAAAGATCAAATATCAAAGAAGTGAAGAATTCCAAGAGCTCCATTGCGGTATCTAAAGTTGTAATTTCTAGATCATGTATGCTTGGGTAGCTTAACCAATGGAAAACCTAATAGAAGTTTTCGACCCAATGGAAAGCCCAATAGAAGTTTTTGGCCCAATGGAAAACCCAATAGACCCAATAGAAGTTTTCGTCCCAATGGAAAGCCCAATAGAAATTTCGGCCCAATGGGGCCCAAAGAAAGGTTTTCGGCCCATTAAGGCCCAATGAAGGAGTTATCGGCCCAAAAGGGCCTAATGAAGAAGTCTTGGTCCAATAGGGGTTTTGGGCCGAGAATTCTTGGGCTAAGGCCCAAAATTGATTGGACTTAGCTATTGGATCGAGTTTTGGACTTGCATAAGGCTATTTCAACTTGGTTCACAATGTATGCACGTATGAATTTAAATAACATTGTAGTTTGAATTTCACTAAATGGGATGTTGTAAGGTTACATGGAGGAAATTGTCTCATACAAGAATCACAATCTCAACCCTAATTTGCTAGCTGTGACATCCAAGCTCCAAGGTGAAGTCATTTAGGTTTCCACACTTCCCAGTTTTGAACACGAGAGCGAGAAATCAAGAAAGCGAGAAACCTTTTCCCGTTCGCGTGTTTATTAAGTCTGAAGTAATTGATTTTTGAATACATTGTATAATAAATATAAAACAAAATATTATTTTATATGATCACTGGTCAAGTCGGGTTTGGTCTTCAATAAACTGAATTGATTTTAATACTCTTCAGATACTTATTTTCTATTTTTCTTAAATATTTTATAACTATTAAATATACAAAGGATCCACCTCTCTCTCTCTCTCTCTCTCTCTCCCACACACCCACATTCAAGAACACACATCTCTATCTCCGGCTACCACTGTCGTTCACTACCACTAACGTCGCCACCGACTTCTAACAAACCTATAGATAGAGATGTTGGTGAATTATTCATCCAGGACATCCCACCAACATTAATACGTATTTGCTAAAGATAAGAACTCCTGGGATCTTTTTGAGAATACGATCGAAAAAGAGCGCTACTGTACTTGCTTATTTATTAACCCCTCACCCAGAAATTGGAACCATTGTATTCGTTGTTTTCTCACACGCTCAGCTACAAATCACTTGTCCGGGATGTCCTAAAAGCTTCAATAATCGCAAGCTACTACCGACGACTTCAATCAAAATGACATCGAGCTCACAATAAGAACAGGAGCATTCATATATTTTGCTTATCTGAACTAATTTCATATCTTCTGTACATATGTTTTCTTATCTACTGAATTGGAAGGTAAAAAAAGAGGATCTTTCTAACGTGTGCTCTATAGAATGAGGGGGGGGGGGGGGGGGAAGAAGTGATTCACTCTAGTATTCGACAAATGTCTGAGATAAGAGAAACTTTTGATATTGCAACAAACAAAGCCACCATCAACCTGCTTCTACTAGTCCTCTTCTACAAACACATACCATCATCCTGCTTCTACTGAATGTACTCTGTTGTCACCATTCTGCCTTCATCTTCGTCATTCTCAAAGAACAGTTGTTGATTTCATTGATTCTTACCATCTTTATTGTTCCTAAATCATCATTTCTATCACTAAACGAAAGCAATCAAAATCACAAACCCCAACATTAATACAATATGGAATAAGAAGAGACCAGGTAATATACAAAAGTTATACCTTTGAATAAAATATTTTCCTTTAAACATGTCATCCAATAGTACACAAGCCACCAGGTGCAGGTCTTCAAATTCACAAATTGTTGGTGAATCCAACTTGCGATTCAAAACTTCGGAAAGATTTTCCATATTATTGTCGAGGTTTTAATTTTAAATTTAAATTTAATCTTAATCCAACAAACACAAATCTATCTTCATTCCACTACTTGAACCCTTACCCACCGTCAACCCAATTCTAAAGCCTACCAAATCACATTCCAAATTGGATGCCTTCAGAACTAGATTTATCAGGTATATTTGGGGAAAAATCATACGAAAAAAATAGGAGATTTACCACGATGGCGGAGATTTAGAAGCGACTGGTTGTGTTGGCGAAGGTGTTAGATGTGGCTATTGACTTGTCGTTGGTTAAATCTACCACAAGAGTCATGGGTCTAAAACCTGAATAGAAGCGCTTAGTGATAGAAACCCAACTTGGTATTAGTGCTCCTAATTCTCAAGTTTAAAGGATAACAACGAAGTCACTAACGATAGAAGGTACTATCATCTATGATAAATCCATGTGAGGTAGGATAGTACATCGTTGCCGAGAACGAGGTTGAGTTACAACTCTTAACAAAGTTTTGGAGACATCTAAGCAACAAAGATGCTATAAAACTTTGCCTATATGATCTAGAGGTGGTGCCACCTCAAGTGAAGATTAGTGGTTTATCTTCTAAAGGGTCATGAAAAAGATTTATAGCGCATGGCCATATTAGCGCTAATGGAGAACACAAAGACGGCATGTGATGTGTGGGGGTAAACCGGAGATGTCACAAGGCTCATGGTTTAAACCTATAAGGATACCATTGAATTGGTCTCTTCTTGTTTGTTCTCATTAAACTAGGGTTTAATATTCATGACACCCAAGTGACATGATATGTGCATATTTAGCTATATATTTAGTATAGATTTTCATCATTTATTAGCTAATTATTTACATATTATGGACAAAAGGTACTTAATAGTGTTCAAAATGTATTTTCAGTCCAACAGGGAAGCTCGGAAGCAAAAGGAAGCAGGAGATACGATCGAAAGCTGGGGAATTGAAGAAAGAAGAAAAAAAATGCTAAATCCTGAAGCTACTCGGCGAGTAGGGATGTCTACTCAACGAGTACCTACGAAGATTCGCGAAGCTACACGTAGAGTCCTTGCCGTATACGGATTCCTCAAGGGGGCTCGCCGAGTCAGTTGTCTACTCGACGAGTAGCCCCTTTTTTGAGATATCTATAAATAGAAGCCATAAATCTGAATGGAGGCTCTCTCTGGCTTTTGGGAAACTTACTTGGTGACTAAGGAGACTGCTGGAGATCAGAAGAACGTGAGAAGAACCCTAATCCTCAAATCTAAGAAGAATAAGGCAACTTAGGTTTAATTTTCCACTTTATCTTTGAATAGAACTATGTCTAGCATGTTTGAATTCGTTTTTAGGCTTTATTCAACTATAATCATGAACTAATTTCGTTAGTTTCTGTTTAGGGTAGACAAGTTGATCCTATGGATTAATTTACTATTTTGATTAATTGTTATGTGGTGAATTTTGTTAAATAAGCTTGTTAAAGACCCTTATGCATTAACCATAACTATTTTCTATTAATTGCTAAGTAATTAAGTTGCATGAACATCTCTTAGTTGCTTATCTCATATAATTTATGTGAACACATTGCTATATGCCTAGGAATAATGAATATGAAACTAGGATTAACTAGAGAATGGGTAAATTAATGTGTGAGCTTGAGTGATACACCATCATCAAGAGGTTAATTGAATCACCAATTTAATTAGCTAGTTACAAGTCTTATTTAACCAGAATGATTAAACTAGGGAATTTATTAGTTGATATTTAGTTGATATTTACGTGTTTTCAGCTGTTAGTTAAGTTTATAGTCTTGCAAAACTAGATAAAACCCCTCTATTTTACTAATTGTTTTAGATAATTCTAGTAATTAGATTAATTTCCGTTCCCTGAGTTCGATACCCTACTTGCTAATTTATATTACCAATTGACAGGTCCACTGCCTTTTGTTTGTTAAATTCATAAATAAAAAGTAGGTTAAACTAGTTAGTTTAACACACACCAAGTTTTTAGCGCCGTTGCCGGGGAACGGTTCAAAATTTTATTCTAATTTCTAGTGTTATCGATCCTTTGTGTGAGATTAATCTTACACAAAGTTTCTGTTTTGATAGTCTAGGTATTAGGTTTAGTTTTAAGTTTAACTAATTTGTTAGGATTTTTGTTAATTTTTTTTTCAGTTTTAGCCGTGAACTCGCCGAGTGCAATCGAATCTACTCGACGAGTCCATTGCTGAAACCCAGTTTCGTTTTTATTTTATTTTTGTTCTTTTTATGCGTGTTTTCTGTTTTGTTTACAGTTCGTTTATGACTAGGGGAGGAGGTACGCCTTTGATCCCACCGCTTGAAGACCCGGAAGCAACCTTGAAGAAAAACAAAGGCAAGAACGTAGGAGAAACCGCAACATCGAAGAATTCACCGTTGAAGAATCTAAAAGCTGTTTTTAGTAAGAAAATGGGCAAGAAAGTAGGAGAATCCAACTTCTCTTCAGTGGCGGACGAAGACACAAAGAAGGAGGACACCGAGTACGAAACCGAAGGGGAAGAATCCGAAACCGTGGAAGACAGCGATTTTGAAGGCAAATTAGCTAACCCCATGGCTAACATCGATGAAGTTCCTATGGGTGAATGAAAGAAGAGGATACGTGACGATACCGACCCATGACTCGTGCAACCCGTGATTCCCGCGACAACCACTTTCGAACTCAAAGGCCACATAATTGCTCAACTTAAGGAGATTCCCTTCTATAGAAAAGATCTCGAAGACGCATACAAACGTTTGGACGAGGTCAACGATGTAGCCGACTACTTTAATGTTCCAAATGTACCTCGCGAAACTATTTTACTCCGTCACATTCAAAGGATCTGGGAAAGACTGGCTCAAATCACTCCCTTCCGGATCCATCACCATATGGGCCAAGATGAAAGAAGAATTTATTGACCAGTTTGCCCACCTTTGAAGATAGTTAAGTTGAAGAAAGCCATTGCCAACTTTGAATAACAAGCTGGAGAGTCACTTTATGAGGCTTGGGAGAGATACAAGGGCCCACTAAGGAACTGCCCACATCATGATCTAAACAGTCAACAAGAAGTCTCCATTTTCTATGATGGAGTCAATGTAATAACTAGGCAGCTCCTTGACTCACAAGGACCCCTCACAAAGAAGGCACCCCCGGTGATCAAAGAACTAATTGAAGAATTCTCTAAGCACTCTAGAGAGTACCATAACCTAAGGAATGACTTGACTCGAGGGGCGGTAAATTCTATCACTGATGACATGGCAGCAATGATGGCAAAATTGGAAAGCATGGACCGAAGAATGACGAAGATGGATCAATCCATCCATGCTATTAGAGTGGGATGTGAAAGCTCTAAATGGCCCCACCTTACAAAAGACTGATCTTGATGAGAATGGGCATGGAAGGTACAAGTGTGCTATTCAAGTGGTGATAGGTTTGATGATAATTGGCGAAAACCAAAGAAAGAATGGCTACCATATGATGAGTACAAAAACACAAGGGAAGAAAAGTATAAGCAAAAGTAGAGAGGCTTTTATCAAAAGGAGGAACCGGTACATGAAAAGAAATCAGATTTGGAAGACATGCTTACAAGATTCGTGGCCGCATCCTAGAAAAGACACAATGATACCGATGCTACACTTAAAGATCAACAAAATATGTTGAGAGAACACCAACTTATGATGAAAGATCAACAAGCCTTGCTTACGAATCAGCAAACATCTATTCTCAACATAGAAAAGCAGCTGGGGAAACTTGCACAACAAGCGAATGAGAGAAGACCAGGTGGACTTCCGAGCAATACCGAAAGTAACCCGAAAGGTGCACATATAAATATTGTCACAACTAGGAGTGGGAAGATTATAACCCTTCTGACTCCTATTCAACAAGAAGATGCTAAACTGGTGCAAGAGGATAAAGAAGAACATGAAGAATCACAGAATCCCGACTCGACTCGCTGAGTCGACATTATGGATTCGACGAGTCCCCCAACTGAGCAGAAAAACAAGCCTCCTGTTAAGCCATATCAGCCTCCATTTCCCTTTCCGGCTCGAGCTAGACAAGAAAAAAATGAAGTTGACTACCAGAAGTTTCTGGAACACATAAAGGCTTTCCAAATTAATATGCCATTCATAGAGGCGGTTGCACAAATGCCGAAATATGCCAAATTTATGAAGGAGCTTCTAACTAATAGAAAGAAGATGGAAGAGGTGAAGAAAGGGGTCCTAAATGAGAATTGTTCAGCTGCCATGTTAAAAGAACTACCTAAGAAGAAAGGTGATCCAGGAAGCTTAACATTACCATGCCAATTTGGGAACTTGGCTACCATTTATGCATTGGCTGATTCGGGGGCAAGTGTAAATCTCATGTCATACTCGTTTTTCAAGAAATTAGATCTTCCGGAGCCAAGGCCAATTCGAATGGCGATTCACTTAGCAAATAAAACGGTTACATTCCCAAGAGGAATATGTGAAGATCTGTTGGTGAAGGTTGATAAGTTCGTGTTTCCTGCGGACTTCATAGTTTTAGACATGGAAGTAGATCCCCAAGTCCCGATAATACTTGGAAGAACTTTTCTTAACACCGCAAGTGCTATAGTTGATATGCGAGATTCTAAACTTACCCTTCGGGTAGGAGACAAATCAGTCACTTTTGGGGTCGATCAAGCCATGAAACATCCAAGGAGTAGTGATGACACAACATTTTCGGTTGACATGTTGGAAGAATTAATGGAGGAATGGGATGAAGTTGAGTCAAACAAGTCCACAATATCACATGAAGAAGAATTTGATGCGGAAAGAGACCTGCTGGAATTAGAAAGACTGCTCGGGGAAGCTGAGTATAATGATCTAATCAGAAGTGCAGAACACCCGACTCGCCGAGTAGCCTCGACCGGCTCGACGAGTCCATCTGAAGAAACCCGATCAGTCGCGGATTTTATGAAGGACTCGACGAGTCCCCTCACTGGACTCGACGTGTTCAACATTCAGAACACGAAAATTGAACTCAAGGCACTACCAGATCACTTTGGTACACGTTTCTTGAAGATGGCCAACAAAAACCTGTAATTATAGCTGCTGATTTGGCCAAGCATGAAAAAGAAAGTCTAGTGGGTGTGTTAAAGAAGAGGCAAGGTGCTATAGCATGGAAGATAACCGACATCAAGGGAATTAGTCCAGCTTATTGTTCTCATAAGATTAACTTAGAAGATGGAGCTAAACCTGTAGTTCAACGCCAAAGAAGACTTAACCCGAACATGCAAGAAGTTGTAAAAAAGGAGGTGGTTAAACTACTTGATGTCGGAATCATTTACTCAATCTCTGATAGCCCATGGGTGAGCCCGGTGCAAGTGATACCGAAAAAGGAGGCATGACAGTCGTGGTCAATGAAGATAACGAATTAATTCCGACAAGAACGGTGACCGGGTGGCGAGTTTGCATAGATTATAGGAAGCTAAATGATGCCACATGCAAGGATCACTTTCCATTACCCTTTATCGACCAAATGCTTGAAGACTCTCCAGCCATTTATACTATTGTTTTCTTGATGGGTTTTCAGGGTATTTTGAAATTCCAATCGACCCGCAAGACCAAGAGAAGTTCACTTTTACGTGCCCAAGTGGAACATTTGCATACAAGCGCATGCCTTTTGGGTTATACAATGCACCAGCTACTTTCCAAAGGTGCATGATGGTCAATTTTCATGATATGATCGAAAAGTTTATGGAGGTCTTTATGGACGATTTTTCAGTGTTCGGGTCATCTTTTGAAGATTGCTTATCTAATTTAGACTTGATGTTAGCTCGATGTGAGAAGACAAACCGTGTACTCAATTGGGAAAAATGCCACTTCATGGTGAAAGAAGGAATTGTATTGGGTCACAAAGTTTCACTAAAAGGGATAGAAGTGGATTGAGCAAAAGTGGACACAATAGCTAAGCTACCCCCTCCAACTAATGTAAAAGGGGTAAGGAGTTTTCTTGGCCATGCGGGATTTTATCGCCGCTTTATTAAGGATTTTTCGAAGATTGCTAAACCCTTGACTCAATTACTCTTGAAGGATGCCCCATTTGATTTTTCCAAAGAGTTTCATGAGGCATTTCATTTGTTAAAGGAAAGATTAACCACTACTCCTATTATGATAGCACCAAATTGGAATCTTCCTTTCGAGCTAATGTGTGATGCAAGTGATTATGCTATGGGAGCTGTTTTAGGACAACGAGTTGACAAGCATTTTCAGCCCATCTACTATGCAAGCAAGACACTAAACCCAACTCAAGAAAACTACACTACTACCGAGAAGGAGCTACTTGCTGTGGTATATGCTTTTGATAAGTTCCGCCCTTATTTGATATTATTAAAGACCATAGTTTTTACCGACCACTCGGCCCTAAAGTATCTTTTTACTAAACAAGATGCTAAGCCCCGATTGATACGTTGGGTCTTACTTTTGCAAGAGTTTGAAATTGAAATATGCGATAAGAAGGGCATGGAAAACGTAGCTGCCGACCATTTGTCAAGATTAGAAAACCCACATTTGGAAGAGTTGGAAGAAAACAAGATTGGGGACGATTTTCCCGATGAATATCTTTTAGTAGTATCCAGAGAAATGCCATGGTTTGCGGATATAGCTAACTACTTAGCAACCAATTACATTCCAAAAGACTTGACCTGCCAACAAAAGAAGAAATTCTTTTCAGAAATCAAGTACTACTTTTTGGATGAGCCGTATCTCTTCCGAAGCTGCGCAGACAGAATGATAGGAAGATGTGTATTTGGGAAGGAAAGTCGAGAAATCTTGGCACACTGTCATAGCGGCCCCGCCGGTGGACATCATGGAGCACACTACTCGGCTAGGAAGATTTTTGATATTGGGTTTTATTGGTCCACAATTTTTAAATATGCTGCTCAATATGTCAAGGAATGTGATTCATGCCAAAGAGCGGGGAATATATCATCTCGAAATGAAATGCCCCAACATAGTATTCAAGTGTGTGAAATATTCGATGTGTGGGGGATTGACTTTATGGGACCTTTTACCATGTCCAAAGGGAATAAATATATCTTAGTGGCGGTTGACTACGTGTCTAAGTGGGAGGAGGCACAAGCATTACCGACTAATGATGCTCGGGTGGTGGTGCGATTTCTAAAGAAACTATTTTCAAGATTTGGAGTTCCTAAAGCCCTCATTAGTGACCGGGTCACTCATTTTGCAAATGATCAGTTAGCCAAAGTTTTGAAAAAGTATGGGGTACACCATAGATTCTCAACTTCCTATCACCCACAAACTAGTGGGCAAATTGAAGTGACAAATAGGGCGTTAAAAAGGATTTTGGAGAGATCGGTGGGTGGCAATCGAAAGGAATGGTCGGATAAATTAGATGATGCACTTTGGGCCTTCCGCATAGATTTTAAGACACCTATTGGTACTACACCATATAGGCTAGTCTATGGAAATAATTGCCACTTGCCGGTTGATATAGAGCACAAGGCTTATTGGGCATTAAAGGTGTGCAATTTTGATTTGGCTGAACTTTGAACTAACCGGTTAATACAAATGAATGCCTTAGAAGAGCTTAGGAATGAGGCCTACACTAGTCCTTGATATACAAAGAAAAGACCAAGAATTGGCATGATATAAGATTAAAGGGTAATAAAGACTTTAAAGAGGGACAAAAGGTGTTACTCTTCAATTCAAGGTTTAAACTTTTTCTGGGCAAGTTGAACACATGATGGGATGGTCCATTTATAGTGAAACAAGTTTTTCCACATGGAGCTGTTGAGCTTATATCAAGAGACGGAATTCCTTTCAAGGTTAATGGTCATAGGGTAAAGAAATATGAAGAAGGAGTTCCAAAAGATGAAGGTCTTGAAGAAGGGATACTTTTGGAAGAAACTACAGAAAATTAAAGTGGGAAGGAGTCTAGCTAATGACTCCTTAAAAAGAAGCGCTTCCGGGAGGCAACCCGATTTTAAAGTTTGCTTTCTTTTTCCTTTCTTTTTCGTTTTTCATTTTCATTTTTTCTTAGGATCTGATTTTATCATTCTTCTTCTGGGCTTATGATGATTGCTTGAGGGCAAGCAATGCTCAAGTGTGGGTTTGGTGGCATACAATTCAAAAACTCAATGTTTTTAGCTTTTTGAATAAAAGAATCATCGAGTCCCTAAACCTGCTCGGCGAGTCCATTTGTTAAGTCCCGATTATACGCATAATCGTGTTACTACTCGGTGAGTAGGTATATATACTCGGCGAGTCCACGTATTTACCCAATTTTTTTTACATTCTGTGAATAAGGGGTTTTAACCCTAATTGGAAAATCAAAGACTCATACGCAGCCACCAGACTGCTCGACGTGCACCTTCTTCCCTCAAGCCATCTTCTTCAATTCCTCGTTAGTTCCTCATCTTCAAATAAAAAGGTAACTTCTTTTACACTAAATCATATTAAAAATCGTATCTTGGGCAGTTTGATGGTGGTAGTCATGAAGAAAATCGGATTTGGGGTTTACTCCAAATCTAGGGTTGCGATTTTTAGACAAATTAGGTTGTTTTATATGAAATTGCTTGCACATTTATGCTTATTAGATCTACCGAAGCAAACCCTTGGTTTAATCTCTGCATTTGGACAATGAATTTCAACCAAAAAGAACTAGACTCGCACAGTTTTTCCTACTCGCCGAGTCGGTTCGTGGGCTCTGCGAGTCCACGCTGCTGATGGCCAGAATCTGATAATTTTTTTTCTGTGCTTTATTTGTGGTTTTCTTGGTTGCGCTGTGCAGGAAATATGTCCAGGAGTGGACAAACTTCCAGAGGAGGCAGCCATGGGGACATTCCATGGCTTAATTTTCCTCAAATAACTTCAAAGTCTTCACTTACATGTGCAAAAAACAAGCTGGAGGCATTGAGGCGCAAGGAGATTTACGTTCCTAATGAATTAGACTGGTCATGAATAGGACAAGCTGGGTTGGAGGAAGATTTGAACCATTATTTGGTCAAATCTGTTGAAGTTAATGGGGGTAACAATAATTTGTGACGGGTGGAGTCGATTATTCAAGCTTTAAGAACCCGTGTATCAAGAGCTGTGCTGGGAGTTCTTTGCCACCATCTCCTTCCGGGGTGGTAATGACTAATACAGTCTGAATGTTATTTCATTCTATCTTGGAGGAGAGCTGCGTCAGTGCAACATTGCAGAGCTGGCATGGAGGCTTGGTATTTATGATCAAAATGTGATCATGACTGCAATTTTTGAATCATTTTTGGAAGAATGCCATAAAGACTTACCTGAAGAGGTGGTTGCATCTACTTCGTGGACCACAATTGCAAACCAGGTTTACATTCCTTCATCCGCCCAAGAGGCGAGCATCCGTTCCCCAAATCATCGCTTGATACATCGTCTGATCGCAAGTACTATTAAAATGCGAAAGGATGACGATAAAGTCCCTACTCTTGACATTTTCTACATGTGGAGTATTATCACTCCTAATGTCTTTTGCAATTTGCCATATTGTATGGCAAAATATTTAGCAGAAGGGGCAGTCAAGGATCGGATCACTTCAAAGATCAACAGGGGCATGTTTATTACGAGGCTTGCAAGGACTTATGGTATTTTGGACCAACAAGGGGCACAGGCATCGACTATGATTCCTAGTCCTCCCTTTAGCACGACATTATTCAGGAGGGCTAGGATTATTGAGGATTTTAGTCGGGGGCATATTTCTATCCCTAATGATGATGAAGCATTAGTGCCGGAGGAGCCGAGAAGAAGGGTGAGACAAAGGAGAGAGCGAGTCCGAGAAGAGCCACCGGTTATTCCGGTGGATGAAGAGTTACCCATGGATTGGTACAACATTAAGGTGAGAAGGTACCAAGATGACCTTGGGAGAGGCGTGAACTATACTAACAAGTCATTTGTTTATTTATTTGAACAAATGAATATCGCACCAAGGCCCGGACCTGGATTCCCCTATGTGCCAAGTTGGGAGAAAAGAATGCAAGCAAGGAGAAACCAAGCTGGAGGGAGTGGGATGCAAGGAGATAAGGAGGAAGATGAAGATTGAAGTTTGGTTTTGTGTTTAATTTGGATGTTTAAAAACAATTTGTTTTGCTTGTTCTTGTTTTGGTTGTTTGGAACTTTAACTTTAGGAAATTAAGTTAGGAGTTTAGTTTTTATCACTTGTGATTGTCTTATCTTTCAGATTGAAGCTAGGATGCATGCAAGAGTCTCCATTGTCAAGGCTAAAGTGAGGGTCGGGTCTAGTTGAAAGTGCACAAAGTGTTGAGTTTAAGATTGAGTCCGTTACTAAAGAGGGATAGAGAGTGTCATTTAGTGAAGAAAACTGAAGGAAGGGACACTAAATTATCATACCCAATCATATCATAAACGGACTCAAAAGCAGAAGATATATTTATCACTCAGCGCTGTACTCGCCAAGTGCATATATCGGGCTCGGCGAGTCCGTTTACAAAATTACGACTATTCTGCTAAAAGCCCTTCTGCTCGACGAGCAGCCGTATTTACTCGGCGAGTCACTCATTATTTCACTATCAAAATTTGGATTTTGACCACCTATGATATGGGTTTAATCATTTTATTTAAAGACTAATTCCCGTAGATTTCTCAAGACTATTTTCTTGCATACTTGGAGCTGTACCACACGAGATTTGACACCCAAGACATGGATGAATTGTTCCCATGTTTAAAGTCAATTGAAGATGGGCTTTCAAAGAAGGAAATCAACCACGCGACTACTATCCCAGGGAAGTTTGTTCCAATTCTCTCTTTACTTTTATGTTTTTCATGCACAACATGCAATGGGGACATTGCATAATTTAAGTGTGGGGTAGGGGGTTGGTTATTACACTAGTTAAATTTTAAATTTTAAAATTTTTGCATAAAATTTCTAAGACTTAATTTAGAAAATTTGGTAAAAAAAAGCAATTAGGAATCATGCTAATATTATGTTTGGTGATTGCATGAAGACCCAAATGTTTAGTTGAGCCTATACACGTTCTAGTGCATTTGTGTCCCCCTTTATTCTAGTGAAATCATGAGACAAAAACACAACCTTTCTTAGTTTGAGGGATGCAAAACATTTAGCATTGTGTACTTGAAATGTATCCAGGAAAACTATTATCTTTAACCAATAAAGGTTGAAGTTGAGCGCCCCTACTTAAGCATGTAGGGTTTTGAGTGAAAAAAGAAAAGAAAAGTGAGATACATGTTTAAAAAAAGTGAGAGAGAATTACAAGAAAAGTTTGAAGAATTTTGGAGCAATTAAAGTGAAGATCAAAAGATCAAAATTCCGAAGGATCAAAAGTTAAAGATACCAAAAATCAAAAGTGGTGAATTCAAAGAAATAAAGATCAAGTTATCAAAGAAGTGAAAAATTCTAAAAGTAGCTCCATATTGGTATCGAAAAATTTGTAATTTTCTAGTTATGTATGCTTGGGTTGCTCAACCAAAAATACCTTGAGGTTAGGAGGTTTTCTGCGGATGGATTTAGAGGGATGCATAAAATAAGCATGGTTCAAAAGAAGTGGGCAAGTGTTTATGAGGATTGTGAGTATTTAGAATTGAAGGGGTCCTTAGGAAAATTTTAGACACAAATGCATGCGTTGTGGTCTTGACATAATGGCTGGGTTCGATTGGAATTGTCTTATTTGATTTTAGTATGCTTAAATTCAGTTTTGCTTGGGGGCAAGCAAAAGTCAAGTGTGGGGTATTTTGATATGTGCATATTTAGCTATATATTTAGTATAGATTTTCATCATTTATTAGCCAATTATTTACATATTATGGACAAAAGGTACTTAATAGTGTTCAAATTGTATTTTCAGTCCAAAAGGGAAGCTCGGAAGCAAAAGGAAGCAAGAGATATGATCGAAAGCTGGGGAACTGAAGAAAGAAGAAAAAAAATGCTAAATCCTGAAGCTACTCGGTGAGTAGGGACGTCTACTCGATGAGTACCCACAAAGATCCGCGAAGCTACACGTAGAGTCCTTGCCGTATACGGATTCCTCAAGGGGGCTCGCCGAGTCAGTTGTCTACTCGACGAGTAGCCCCTTTTTTGAGATATCTATAAATAGAAGCCATAAATCTGAATGGAGGCTCTCTCTGGCTTTTGGGAAACTTACTTGGCGACTAAGGAGACTGCTGGAGATCAGAAGAACGTGAGAAGAACCCTAATCCTCAAATCTAAGAAGAATAAGGCAACTTAGGTTTAATTTTCCACTTTATCTTTGAATAGAACTATGTCTAGCATGTTTGAATTCGTTTTTAGGCTTTATTCAACTATAATCATGAACTAATTTCGTTAGTTTCTGTTTAGGGTAGACAAGTTGATCCTATGGATTAATTTACTATTTTGATTAATTGTTATGTGGTGAATTTTGTTAAATAAGCTTGTTAAAGACCCTTATGCATTAACCATAACTATTTTCTATTAATTGCTAAGTAATTAAGTTGCATGAACATCTCTTAGTTGGTTATCTCATATAATTTATGTGAACACATTGCTATACACCTAGGAATAATGAATATGAAACTAGGATTAACTAGAGAATGGGTAAATTAATGTGTGAGCTTGAGTGATACACCATCATCAAGAGGTTAATTGAATCACCAATTTAATTAGCTAGTTACAAGTCTTATTTAACCAGAATGATTAAACTAGGGAATTTATTAGTTTAGACACTTGATCACTGCTTAATTAATCTATTCTCTAAGGATTGGTAATAACGAATGCGAATCCAATCACCTTACTCGGTAACCAAATAACAATTAATCCATTACATCACCATAAAAATTAACCATAGGAGTAAATGAGTTGAACCTAAACCGAAACCCTTTTGATCATTGAATTTAGTTGATATTTACGTGTTTTCAGCTGTTAGTTAAGTTTTAGTTAAGTTTATAGTCTTGCAAAACTAGATAAAACCCTCTACTTTACTAATTGTTTTAGATAATTCTAGTAATTAGATTAATTTTCGTTCCCTGAGATCGATACCCTACTTGCTAGTTTATATTACCAATTGACAGGTCCACTGCCTTTTGTGTGTCAAATTCATAAATAAAAAGTAGGTTAAAACTAGTTAGTTTAACACACACCATGACATCATGTAACGCCCCCTTTCTGGTACGTATTTGATCTACTTTTATTCCATTTGTATTAGTGACTCGACGAGTGGAAGCCCTAACTCGTCGAGTAGATGCGAGGTTGGGACGCGGGTTTAAGTAATCTACTCGCTTAGTCCGTGCTTGGATTCGACGAGTAGGACAGTCTGGATGAAACCCTAATTAAAGGGTTTGCACCCAATTTAAACAACATTATGAGCTTTAGGACCAGCCTCCATCACCTCCAGAGAATTACTTTCGAAACCCTAATTCCCTTTTGGCAAACTTGAGCTTTCTTAGTGACTTGGAGGGTTTTTGGTCCATTGTGTATCTAGTAGAAGAGTTGGAAGGAAGAAGGTTCAAGGGAGAAGGATTAGATCCAGGAGCAACATCCGTTTCTTTTCACTTTCAGGTAATCAAGCTCAAAACTTGACTTGTGGTTTTATAGATCTTCTCCTTTGCCCTCTTTATGGAGTTTTGGGGTCAATAAGCTTGATCCTTAAGACTTGGACGTCCCAGTTCAATTCACCTTCAAATCTAGACTCTAGAACCAAGTTCATGGCCTAAAGATGCAAGCTCTATGGCCATAATAGCCCATGCACTTCTTTAGACCTCTTTTTGGGTCCTTAAAGCTTATACTTCCATGCATGCATGTAAGGTTCATAACTTTACGTGTTAGATCGACCTTAGAAGCCCAGATCTACCTTTTTGATAAGGATTGTACATCAGAAATCGAGTTATAGACTTGCACAATGGGCGACTCGAAGAGTTGTTCTTGGAACTCGGCGAGTCTGGGGCTTGAGTCCCCAATCTGTTGTGGTTCAAAAGAGCCCGGTTGAGTGTTAGCAGAGGTTTAGAAAGGTCCCAAGTAGTGTGTCGACATTTTAAGATTTAGCCATAATCTAGAAACCATGGGACTTAAAGAGTGTAAGAACACACTCGGCGAGTCGAAGGCAATCTATTTACCCACAAGAGCAGACTCGACGAGTTGTTCATACAACTCGGCGAGTCAGATGAAGGTTGACTCGATGTTATTATAGAAGGAGAACTCGTCGAGTCTTTGCTAAAGTCGACGAGTAGAGTCGGGTTAGGGAATAGAAGAAAGGATAGGGACTCGGCGAGTTGGCGGCTCAACTTGGCGAGTCAGGTCAACTGGCAGTTGACTTAGACCAAAATGTTGACTTTGGCCAGGGGTAAAATAGTCACTTTTGATGGGTTTTGAGCATTCTAACACCCCTAAGTGTACATTCAACCCTAGATAACCTTAGATCTATGTTTGTGTAAAATACATCTAAAATATGATTTCCAAGGTTCATAATCCTATCTAGCATACATGGGGAACTTTTAATCTAAAAGATGGCTAAAATTACAAACCTTGTAGTTGATTTGATTCCTTGAAAACCTTGAGATCCTAGCACCCCAAGTGTGATGCCTCAAATTCTTCACACATCACCAAATGCTTTGGAATGACTTTGAGAGAATATGTAACACTCTAAAAATCTGCCTAGCCCTCTTGCAACTTAGTGTAGCCGATTTTGGTGAGTACCATGTTGCTTATATAGTGTGTCACAGCTAGGGTTACACCATGTAAACCCTAATGTGATATGACTTTTCATTTCCATTACCCATGGGTTTTTAACTCCTATGGAGCATCCATGGAGCATCCTATGGGTTTAACCCAACTTGATAATCCATGGAGCCTTTTAGCCCACTATACAAGTTATGGATGATTTACATAATCATCCCATATATTTAATTAGTTATCTTTTTGATCACTTAATTAATTCCAAATTAATTCTCTCATTTAGTCTATCCAAATGCATGATGCCATGCATATAGTATATTAATAAACCACAAATGTTATTTCTCTCATTTTGTCTATCCAAATGCATGATGCCATGCAACCCAAATGGACCATGCCAGGTTGGGTCAAGTACATACCAAAAATAGTTATGGACTTAGACACCTTATCCAACAATCTCCCACTTGGATAAGTCTAATAACTATATCTGTAAGTATCACTTCAGGAACCGATCAACAATCGTAGCTCTTTCAAGGTCTCTCGGAACTGAGAAGATGATGATGTGCCATTTAAGATAAGTGATCATATAATCCTCTGTTCTAGATATCAGCCAGACAAATACATGGAACAATGTCTTACTTATTGTCCAGCAGTTTGTTTCCCGATTTCCGATTTGTTTGACATAGAACTAAATTGAACACATCAATTCGGTTCTGATCGGGCCCGATACATAGGTCAAAAAAAATCATCGAGGGGCCCAGATATCGCTTCTAATCCAAGAAGGAACAGATAAACTTCGACTTATATGCTTATTCTACTACTTTTTGAATCACACACAAAAGTACGTTTTATAACATCGAGTTACCAATGCAGTTTCGTACGATCAATGCATAACCAACTCATAGGAAACAAGTCAAATCTCTAGGTTTTAAGACTTATATGATATTACCGTCTCATGATCACTCGAGATAAATTCCATGAAGTGATAACAGTGAGCGTGGGTTGAGTCCAATGCTCAGAACTTATGAGCACTCATGAGTGTTGTACCCATGTCCAACAACTTTGACCTCTGCAACCACTCATGACAGTCTTGATTCATACCTACTTCCAACATATGACCGACTGTGGAGGTTTGAATAATATGATATACCAAACATAATTATTTTGGAAGTCAAAACATGCAAAAGAAATATAGTAAACGATTGACAAAAGATTGCAACACTTTACTCATAAATAAACACAACTTTTATTCATCATTAAATGTTAATTACACTTTACAAATTTCAAATTATCTAACTACTAAAACCAATATCATCCTTCAGCCCTATGCTCCGAGCATGCTGGAGATGCTTAACCGTACTCAGTCCCTTCGTGAGGGGATCTGATGGGTTCTCATCCGATGATACCCTCTTTGCCACGAGGAGTCCTTCTTCTATTCGATGTCTGATGAAATGTTATTTTCTGTCGATGTGTCTGGATCTCCCATGATCCCTTGGTTCCTTGGCTAAGGAAACTGCACTTTCACTATCACAAAAAATTTCCATTGGCTCCTTTATAGTTGGTACAACTCAAGATCTCTAATGAAGTTCTTTAGCCATATCGCCTCCTTTGCTGCCTCGCTCGCTGCTATATACTCTGATTTGCAAGTTGAATAACCACTGTCTCTTGCTTGGAACTCTTCCAAGAAATTGCTCTTCTGTTTAAGGTAAAGACCCAGCCTGACTGAGAGCGGAAATTATCCCTATCAGTCTGAAAGCTAGCATTACTATACCCTACAACTCTCAAGTCATCACTCCCACCGAGGGTAAGGACCCAGTCCTTAGTCCTCCGCAGGTACTTGAGGATATTCTTTACCGCAGTCTAGTGTGCCTTGCCAGGGTTCCCATGATATCTGCTAACCATGCTCAAAGCAAAGGCTACATCAGGTCGAGTGCAGGTCATAGCATACATGATCAAATCTACTGCGGAAGCATAAGGTACTCGACTCATTTCTGATATCTCGGCCTCAGTACTCGGGCTCTGAGTTTTACTTAGTCTGGCGTTATTTTGGATGGGTAAATCTCCTTTCTTGGAGTCTTGCATGTTGAATCTTTTCAGCATCTTCTCCAAGTAAGTACTCTGACTAAGTCCAATTAGTCTTTTACTCCAGTCTCTCATAATCCTTATCCCTAGAATATAGGCAGCTTCTCCTAGGTCTTTCATAGAGAAACACTTTCCAAGCCAGGACTTCACTTCCTGTAGGGTTGGGATGTCATTTCCTATGAGTAGTATGTCATCCACATACAACACCAAAAAATGACTATACTCCCACTAGCCTTGACATAGACACAAGATTCATCTTCACTCCTAGAAAAGCCAAATTCTTTGACTTTCTCATCAAAGCAAAGATTCCATCTGCGAGGTGCCTGTTTCAATCCATAAATGGATTTCTCGAGCTTACACACTCTATTAGGGTATTCTGTACTGAAAAAACCCTCTGACTGACTCATGTAAACATCTTCAACCAAACTTTCATTAAGGAAGGCGGTTTTGACATCCATTTTCCATATTTCATAATCATGAAATACAGCTACAGCTAACAGAACCCTAATGGACTTAATCTTGACCATTGGAGAAAAGGTCTCATCATAATCAACTCTCGGAGTTTGAGAAAAGCCCTTTTCAACCAGTCGCGCCTTATAATTGTGTACATTACCATCCATGTCGGTCTTCTTCTTGAAGATCCACTTGCACCCAACTATCTTATGACCAGGTACATTGTCAACCAAGTTCCAAACTTGATTGTCATACATGGATTGTATCTCGTTGTCCATTGCCTCTTTCCATTTAGCAGACTCGCGGCCTGCCATGGCTTCCGCGTAACTGTTAGGTTCATCTAGACTTACCAATGTCTCATCACTGATAAGTGTATCACCTTCCGCAGTAATATAGAAACCATAATAATGCTCAGGTGCATTCCTAACCCTTGTGGAACGCCTCAGAGGTTCAGACTTGTCAATTGGCTAACAGGAGTTTCCTCCTCAGGTTGAGTGCTAGGGTTTAAAGTTCCTTCACCACTTGACTCTTGAATTTCTTCAAGGTCAATTTGCCTCCCACTGTTTCCTTGGCTTATGAACTCTCTCTCTCTCTCTCTCTCTCAAGACACCCCTCCTTGTTATAAAGGCTACATTGTCACTAGGTTTGTAGAAGAGGTAACCAAAGGATTTCTGTGGATAGCCGATGAAAGTACACCTCTCGCTTCGAGGTTCGAGCTTATCGTGAGTCTCGTGTCTCACGAAGGCCTCGCAACCCCAAATCTTGATGTGGTTTAGTTTGGGAACTTTACCAGTCCACATCTCATGAGGAGTTTTGGTAACTTTCTTTGTAGGGACCAAATTAAGGATATGGGCGGCAGTCTCTAAGGCATACCCCCAAAATGAGATTGGTAGCGAAGCTCGACTCATCATGGAACGAACCATATCCAACAAGGTTTGTGATGGGTTTTGGTCCTAAGAACATCCTATGTGCTCATACAAACCCTAATG
Source organism: Lactuca sativa (assembly GCF_002870075.4). NCBI lineage: Eukaryota > Viridiplantae > Streptophyta > Magnoliopsida > Asterales > Asteraceae > Lactuca > Lactuca sativa. The sequence goes on from NC_056628.2 coordinate 24,320,179, forward strand.
CTTGGATCTAGGTTTCTCTATTGTACATGCAAGTTATCCAAGACTATAAACCCTAGATCTAGCATATGATAATCAATATAACATATAATTAGGGTTTAGATCATACCTTGATTGTTATATAGCAATAACAATCCTTCTTCTATTGACTTTAGAAAGCTTAGAGTCACAAATGTCACTCCTCTAGTGGTTCACAAACACCAAGAGCAAGAGGATGAAGAGGAGAGAGGATGGAGGCTGCCCTAAAACATGTGAAACCCTAGAAGGATGCTTAGCCACGTTTTTGTTGGATAAGGTGTCTAAGTCCATAACTATTTCGGGCTTGTACTTGACCCGACCCGGCATGGTCCATTTGGGTTGCATGGCACCATGCAATTGGATAGACTAAATGAGAGAAATAACACTTGGAGATTATTAATATATTATAAGTTCTAATATATTAATAATATTATTTGATTAGTTGATCAAAGAATTAATTTGGAATTAATTAAGTGATCAAAGGATAACTAATTAAATATATGGGTTGATTATGTAAATCATCTATATCTTATATAGTGGGCTAAGAGGCTCCATGGATTATCAAGTTGGGTTCTATCCATAGGATGCTCCATGGATGCTCCATGGGAGTTACAAACCCATGGGTCATGGAAATGAAGAGTCATGACACATTAGGGTTTACATGGTGTAACCCTAGATGTGTCAACACTATATAAGAGACCCATTCTCCACAAAATTGGCTACACAAGTTGAACACTAAGAAACTAGAGGGCTTGGCCGATTTTGAGATCTGTGTATTATCTCAAGAGTTTTTCCAAGAGCATTTGGTGTTGTGTGAAGCATTTGAGGCATCACACTTGGGGTGCTAGGCTCACAAGGTTTCAAGGAACACAAGCAACAACAAGGTAAGTTATTCTATCTATGATTCAAGTTAAAATTGTTCCCCATGTATGCTAGATAGGAATATAACCTTGGAATTCAACTTTGCATGATAATTAGACAAACATAGATCCAAGGTTATTAGGGTTGCATGTACACTTAGGAAGTGTTAGAATGCTCAAAACCCATCAGTGGTATCAGAGCCTAGGCTTGTTTGTTTGTTATTTGTGCTTAAAAGTTGAAGGAAGTCGAAAATTCTGCTGTCTGACTGATGGACTCGGCGAGTCCATGGGGAGGACTCGTCGAGTTCATGTGAAACTTCAACCTACTCGGCGAGTAGGTTTATGCACTCGGCGAGTAGGGTCGACAGAGTGCAGAATTTCGACTTGAGTTGCTGGAAATGGATTAGAATCATTACCCTAAAATGTTTTGGTACCTGAAAACTTATTTTAGAAGGTGTAATGTCTTTTCTAACTCATTTACAACAACTAGTTATCAAAATTACAAAGATTAATTGTGATTTTGAAAGTGTTCATATTCATATTCTTGTTCTTATGATGTTTAGATGATCATAGGAATTATTTGTAACCTATGTGGTAGATTAATTCATGATCATAATGTGTTTTAATGGAGTCCATAACTTGTCCTCAAGTTATGGAAAACCAAAAGTCTCTTGGATTAAAAACCATTAAAAAAACACAAGAGTTAGGAAAAATGAAAAGTTCTCATTTTATTACTCTATTAAACTCATAAGTTACAAGAAATGAAAAGTTTTGAAAGATTACAAAACTTGCCCTCAAGTTTTGGAACAAGTAAAGTTAAGTTAAAACTTTAGTTCCAACCCCTAGAATTTTAAAAGTTAAAATTCAACCCTTATACTTATATTATTATGATTTAAATAATTATATATATGTATAAGAACAAAGTCGTCTTACCGCTAGTACGCCTCATTCACGAAGCCGGTCTATAAGGTGGGTATAAGGTTGTTGCCTATAAAATGGTGACTTAATGGGTGTCCACTCTCACCCACCGCTTGCTTGATCGGTGGAGGGTCGTTAGCCGAACGGGTAAGACAAGGACTTATTCTCATTCAAAGTATGATGAATATTATAAAGTAACTAAATGTTTTTATTAAATTCCCAATCTTAGTTACTTTAGGAAAAATGTGAATAAGGTGCTATTCCATGAAATTACACTTTACACTTTGATTAAGTCGTTGGTGGAGCGTGTGTGGTTAACCAGCACACTAACTTGGACTTAACAAGGTAGGTAAAGGGTGACTTAGGGTTTATTATAGTATCGGTGGAGCGTGTGTGGTTAACCGGCACATCGATTGAGTGATAAACTTTAAGGGTACCAAGTGATTTGCATGGTTACTTCACACCTCGTTTTGTGATCCTCGGTATCCCAGTCACAAAACTTGGAGGGCACACTCGAGATTGAAACATGCCTTTGAAAAGTTCATTGAATCTCAAAGAATCTAGGAATTTCTAAGAACCATTCAAAAAACCTAATACTAAAATATTGCGGTTTTCGTGGTGGAAATTGGTGAATCGTCATTCACCTACCTTTCAAATATGATATAGCTTAGATTACGGCATACCTCTTCTAAGTTATATTATATTGTGATTGGATCCTAGCCTTAATATTACATTTGGGTGTTTTATTAAGGACTCTCTTATCTAAACTAATCTTGTCCTCTTTTCTTCAGATGTCTTTCAACAATGCTTCTGGCTCTAATCCTAATGGCTCCTTTTCCCTTATGAACTTGTGTGGGAAAGTCACCTTTGATGGATCCAAATTTAATGAGTGGATCAGAAACATCAGGATGATTACCCGCTACGAGGACAAAGAATATGTCCTTGACAAGGAGCTTAAGGAGATTAATGAGTCCACTGCAACTCCTCAGGAGATCGCTGAATTCCGGGCACATGAAAGGGATGCTACGAAAGTGGCTTGCATCATGATGGCCACGATGACAGTGGAACTCCAAAAGTCTTATGAGGATTTCTACCCTTATGACATGCACCAAGATTTGATGGAAAGATACCATCAAAGTGCAAGACAAGAGAGGTATGAAATCATCTGCTCCATGATAACAACCATGATGAAGGACGGGGAATCCGTCACGAGCCACATGCAGAAAATGCAAAGGTATGTGGATCGTTTGCTGAAGCTTAATGTGAACTTCCCGGAGGATCTTGCAATAGATATTATTTTGCATTCCTTACCATCGTGCTATGATCAATTCCGCATGACATATCACATGAACAAGGAAGAAGTCACCCTCAGCAAACTTCAGGGACTTCTCAAGACCGCAGAAACAGGTCTTAAGGGGAAGTCGGTTGCTATCACTCCTACTCCAAACTCTACTCCGGTTTTGGCAATCGGGAAAAGTCGAGGGAGGAAGAGAAAGAGCTCTTCTAAGGGTACCAAGGCTCGGACCCTTGATGGCTCTTCTTCAAGTGGAACCAAGAAAGGTTTCATTACTCCTTCTTCTGACCCAAAAGAGGCTGAATGCTTCTATTGCCATGAAAAGGCTCATTGGAAGCGGAACTGCCCAAAATACCAGCAAGATGTCAAGGATGGGAAAGTTAAACCCAACCATGCAGGTATTTACACTATCATTTCTAATAACTCACCCCATTCTAATTCTTGGGTCCTTGATACCGGTTGTGGTATTCATATTTGTTGTGACTTGCAGGGACTAAGAAGAAGTGAGGATGTGGAGCAAGGAAGGATAAACTTGATCATGGGGAATAGGAAAGCTATACCTGTTACCAAGATTGGAGTTTATACTTTATCGCTAAGTAGTGGGTTTAGTTTAGATTTGAATAAGTGTTGTTATTCGCCAGGAATGGCAAGAAATATTATGTCCTTTCATGCTTTGTACAAACAAGGGTTTACCTTTTCATTTAATAATGAAGTTGGTTCTATTGATGCTTTCTTTAATAATGTTCTTTATTTTAAAGCATTACCTTGTGATGGTGTGTATGAAGCTGTATCTGTTGTAGATAACTTAGGAAATAATGTTTTGTGTATTGATTCTACTAATAATAACTTGGATAAAGCATCTTTATGGCACTGTCGTCTTGGACATATAAGCAAGAAACGCATAGGCCAACTCCAAAAGGATGGAGTCTTGGAGTCGTTTGACCTAAAGTCAGATGATAGTTGCGAATCATGCTTACTTGGAAAAATGACAAAGTCACCCTTCACAGGTTCGTGTGAGAGGGGTGAAGGTTTGTTGGACCTTATACACACGGATGTGTGTGGACCATTCAAACATGCCACAAGGGATGCTAATCGTTATTATTTGACTTTTACTGATGATTATAGTAGATATGGATATGTCTACTTGATCAAGCATAAGTCAGAGACTTTCGAGAGGTTTAAGGTTAAACAGGAAGTCGAGAATCAATTGGGCAGGAACATTAAGATGCTTCGATCCGATCGTGGTGGTGAGTATCTTAGTTCAGAGTTCCTCGACTATCTAAGGGAATGTGGGATAGTCTCACAATTGACACCTCCCAGGACACCACAGTTGAATGGTGTGGCTGAGAGGCGTAATCGAACCTTGTTGGATATGGTTCGTTCCATGATGAGTCGAGCTTCGCTACCAATCTCATTCTGGGGGTATGCCTTAGAGACTGCCGCCCATATTCTTAATCTAGTCCCTACAAAGAAAGTTGCCAAAACTCCTCACGAGATGTGGACTGGTAAAGTACCTAAACTAGACTACATCAAGATTTGGGGTTGCGAGGCTTTCGTGAGACGCGAGACTCATGATAAGCTCGAACCTCGAAGCGAGAGGTGTATTTTCATCGGTTACCCACAGCGATCCTTTGGTTACCTCTTCTACAGACCTAGTGACAATGTGGTTTTTATAGCAAGAAGAGGAGTCTTTCGAGAAAGAGAGTTTATAAGCCAAGGAGACAGTAGGAGGCAAATTGATCTTGAAGAAATTCAAGAATCAAGCGGTGAAGGAACTTCAAACTCTAGCCCTCAACTTGAGGAGGAAACTCCTGTTGAGCAAAATGACAAATCTGTACCTCTGAGACGTTCCACGAGAGTTAGGAGTGCACCTGAGCATTACTATGGTTTCCATATTACTGCAGAAGGTGAGACACTTATTAGTGATGAGACACTAGTAAGTCAAGATGACCCTAACAGCTACGAGGAAGCCATGGCAGGCCCCGAGTCTGCTAAATGGAAAGAGGCTATGGATAGCGAGATACAATCCATGTATGACAATCAAGTTTGGAACTTGGTTGAAAATGTACCAGGTCGTAAGACAGTAGGGTGCAAATGGGTCTTCAAGAAGAAGACCGACATGGATGGTAAAGTACACACTTATAAGGCTAGACTGGTTGCAAAGGGCTTCTCTCAAATTCCTGGAGTGGATTATGATGAGACCTTTTCTCCAGTAGCCAAGATTAAGTCTATTCGGGTTCTGTTAGCCATAGCTGCATTTCATGATTATGAAATATGGCAGATGGATGTCAAAACCGCTTTCCTTAATGGGAAGTTGGCTGAAGATGTTTACATGAGTCAGCCAGAGGGTTTTGTCAGCAACGAGTACCCTAATAGAGTGTGTAAGCTTGAGAAATCCATTTATGGATTGAAGCAAGCACCTCGCAGATGGAATCTTTGCTTTGATGAAAAGGTCAAGGAATTTGGCTTTTCTAGGAGTGAAGATGAATCTTGTGTTTATGTCAAGGCTAGTGGGAGTATAGTTAGCTTTTTGGTATTGTATGTGGATGACATACTACTCATAGGAAACGACATTCCAACCCTGCAGGAAGTAAAATCCTGGCTTGGGAAGTGTTTCACTATGAAGGACCTTGGTGAAGCTGCCTATATTCTAGGGATAAGGATCTTGAGAGATCGGAGTAAAAGACTAATTGGACTTAGTCAGAGTACCTACTTGGATAAGGTGCTGAAGAGATTCAGCATGCAGGATTCCAAGAAAGGAGAGTTACCCATCCAGAGTAACACCAGATTGAGTAAGACACAAAGCCCTAACACTGAGGCTGAGATAGCAGAAATGAGTCGAACACCTTACGCTTCGGCTGTAGGATCGATCATGTATGCTATGACGTGTACTCGACCCGATGTAGCTTTTGCCTTGAGCATGGTTAGCAGGTATCAGGCGAACCCTGGCAAGGCACACTGGACTGCGGTAAAGAATATCCTCAAGTACCTACGGAGGACTAAGGACTGGGTTCTTACCCTCGGTGGGAGTGATGACTTGAGAGTTGTAGGGTATAGTGATGCTAGCTTCCAGACCGATAGGGATAATTTCCGCTCTCAGTCGGGTTGGGTCTTTACCCTAAATGGAGGAGCAATTTCTTGGAAGAGTTCCAAGCAAGAGACAGTGGCAGATTCTACTTGTGAATCAGAGTATATTGCAGCTAGCGAAGCAGCAAAGGAGGCTATATGGCTGAAGAACTTCATTGGAGACCTTGGAGTTGTACCAGCTATTAAAGAGCCAATGGAAATTTTCTGTGATAGTGAAAGTGCTGTTGCCTTAGCCAAGGAACCAAGGGATCATGGGAGATCCAAACACATCGACAGAAAATACCATTTCATTAGACATCGGATCGAAGAAGGACACCTCGTGACAAAGAGGGTATCATCAGATGAGAATCCAGCAGATCCCCTCACAAAGGGACTGTCTCGGGTTAAGCATCTCCAGCATGCTCGGAGCATAGGGCTGAAGGATGATATTAGATTTAGTAGTTAGATAATCTCGAAATTTGTAAAGTGTAATTGACATTTGATGATGAATAAAAGGTATTTTATTTATGAGTAAACTGTTACTATCTCTTGTCGATCGTTTACTATATTTCTTTTGCATGTTTTGACTTCCAGAATAATTTTGTTTGGTATAACATATTATTCAAACCTCCACAGTCGATCATATGTTGGAAGTAGATATGAATCAAGACTGTCATGTTTGGTTGTAGAGGTCTTGGACAAGGCTACAACAATCATGAGTGCTCATAAGTTCTGAGCATTGGATTCAACCCACGCTCATTGGAATCACTTCATGGAATTCTATCTCGAGTGATCGTGAGACAGTAATATCATATAAGTCTTCAAACCTAGAGATATGATTTGTTACTTACAAATTGGTTATGCATTGACTGTACGAAACCGCATTGGTAACTCGATGTTATAAAACGTACTTTTGTGTGTAATTCAATGAGTGGTAGAACAAACATATGAGTCGAAGTTTATCTGTTCCTTCTTGGATTAGAAGCTGATATCTGGGCCCCTCGATGATTTTGTTTTGACCCATGTACCGGGCCCGGTCAGAACTAAGTTGATGTGTTCAATTAAGTTCTATGTCAAACGAATCGGAAATCGGGAAACAAATGCTGGACAATAAGCAAGATAATGTTCCATGTATTTGTCCGGCTGATATCTAGAACGGAGGATTATATGATCACTTATCTTAAATGGTGTACCATCATCTTCTCAGTTCTGAGAGACCTTGAAAGAGCTACGATTGTCGGTCGGTTCTTGAAGTACTAGAGATATAGTTATTAGACTTATCCAAGTGGGAGACTGTTGGATAAGGTGTCTAAGTCCATAACTATTTCGGGCTTGTACTTGACCCGACCCGGCATGGTCCATTTGGGTTGCATGGCACCATGCAATTGGATAGACTAAATGAAAGAAATAACACTTGGAGATTATTAATATATTATAAGTTCTAATATATTAATAATATTATTTGATTAGTTGATCAAAGAATTAATTTGGAATTAATTAAGTGATCAAAGGATAACTAATTAAATATATGGGTTGATTATGTAAATCATCTATATCTTATATAGTGGGCTAAGAGGCTCCATGGATTATCAAGTTGGGTTCTATCCATAGGATGCTCCATGGATGCTCCATGGGAGTTACAAACCCATGGGTCATGGAAATGAAGAGTCATGACACATTAGGGTTTACATGGTGTAACCCTAGATGTGTCAACACTATATAAGAGACCCATTCTCCACAAAATTGGCTACACAAGTTGAACACTAAGAAACTAGAGGGCTTGGCCGATTTTGAGAAGTGCGTATTATCTCAAGAGTTTTTCCAAGAGCATTTGGTGTTGTGTGAAGCATTTGAGGCATCACACTTGGGGTGCTAGGCTCACAAGGTTTCAAGGAACACAAGCAACAACAAGGTAAGTTATTCTATCTATGATTCAAGTTAAAATTGTTCCCCATGTATGCTAGATAGGAATATAACCTTGGAATTCAACTTTGCATGATAATTAGACAAACATAGATCCAAGGTTATTAGGGTTGCATGTACACTTAGGAAGTGTTAGAATGCTCAAAACCCATCAGTTTTTGGGTCATAAGGGATGTATATATAGTTAGGCTATTAGGGTTATCTAACAAGGAAACCCTAATTTGGATGCTTAAGCCCTAAGCAACCCATGGATCCCTTTCCTTAAGGCCTTGGACGATTTCTTCTTGGGTTTCCCCATAGAATTCGTCCACTCCTTAATATAAGGCAATCTATAGCCCAAATTGAAATTATCTTATAATTACAATTCCAGTCCCTTAAGTTTAATTAATCTCTTTTAGTCACAAAACTAATTACCAATTAATTATTGACTAATATTAATTAAACAATATGATTTCTCCTTTAATATATTATTCTCATAATATATTAATAAATCATATTTAATCCTTTCTCTCCATAATTCATCTTATCAAGTTGCTTTGGTGAAGGCAACCCAAAAGGACCATGCACCATCGGGTCAAGTACATACCAAAATAGTTATGGACTTAGACACTAATTCAATAGTCTCCCACTTGGATAATTCTAATAACTATTATGCGTATGACTTTAGATCCTGATCTGCAATCGTAGCTTTCCAAAGCCGCTGTCAACTCTGATCCTATCAGATACACGTGTCCTTTAGATAAGGGATCATATATTCCTCCATTCTAGATATCATATGAGACATGATTTCTAATCATTCTCTTTGTACTATTTCTCGAATTCCGATTTATGATGACTGACTAATTGAACAAATCAAATTAGCCCTAGCCCGACCGAACATTTACGTTTATCATCACTAAATCATCGAGGGGCCCAAAAGATATCGCTTTTATCCTACTTTGGATAAAATGAACGGATAAACTTTGATTCAATGCTCGCTTGTACTCACGCACCGAAACACACACAACAATATGTTTTATAACACCAAGTTACTAGTGCGTTTACATATTATCAATGTGCAACCGATTTGCAAGATACAACTTACACATCTCGGTTTCAAGAATATAAGATGTTATCGTCTCACCAATCACTCGTGATGTAATTCATGGAGTGATCCAAGTGAGCGTGGGTTTGATCCAATGCTAAAATCATATTCATAATCACTCATGAACGTTGCAGCAAACATTTGCTTATGTCTAATGCTCTTTAGACAATCCACACACCAATTCACGACAGTCTTCATTCATACCTACTTCCAACATATGAACGACTGTGGCCCGTTCGAATAATTTGACTGTTCTAAACCAATTAAATTATTCAGGAAGTCAAAACATGCAAAGTGAAACACAAGAATAATACTAATCCCATATGGCCTCAACCCTTTGAGCATACATAAAACACCTTTTATTTATCACCATATCGATTACTCATTATTTGTCGTTTCGAGTAATCAACTTCTTACTTGAATTATTACACTTGTCCCATGCTCTTAGCATGCACACAATGTTTACCTATGGTTCTTACTTTGTGAAATAGATCCAATGAACACATTTCCAATCATACTCATTTCACAACTCCTAATCCTTTTCAGAAGTGTAAGAATATCAAATTCTTGCCACTTATAGAATATGCTAGATTCTAACATTTTATGCAACGATCCATTTGTAATATCACTGTACCAAAGTCACAAAGACTATTGCCAATGAAATTACAAAGTCCTCTATTGGAGATTGTTACAATATAATTCCTTAGATATGATGTCTCTCACTCAAAGAACATTCGTTTGAACATCCTTTTGCATAAAAGTTTCTAATCTAGACATAGATTTTCAATATTCAATTCCCAATATGGACACATTTCCATATTTTCCATATGACAACTCATTCTTAATAGAATCTTATGTATTCATAATAATGTCGATATGGTCTATCCAATATGGAAACATTTCCATATTTTCCAATACTATACTTCCAACTACTCACAAACGACCAATCCTCGGTGAACTTTGGATTGTCCTTTGATAGTTGTTTAATTATTTTAGTCAAAACCAATTCTTGTCCTTTTTCCCTCTAAACGCGCTAGACATTTGGGAAATTTTAGAATGGTCAAATATTATAGCATTTGCAATCGATCCAATACCCGAAGCGTATGGGACACGATGCAAAATGTCTTACATAAAGATTTGATACTTCATCAATCTTCTGCCATAATTTTTTATTTGCTATGTTCTCAAAATTCGAATTGTGAAGAGGAATGTCGTAATCATAATCGAAATTTTAAGAACACACTATTTTTATTTGACTAAGTTATTAACATTCCACAACTTAATCCTTTAGATTTGAAATGAAGCATAATATTCTCTCCCTTAATTATAGCAAAACAACTTTACAACCCTTACGACTTTGCAAGGTATAACTCTTGTTTTCTATAATTAATATTGCCAACTTGCAATACGTGCCTTAATAATCATACAATCATAACATTTATGCTCCCATTATCATGATGATTATTATAAACATAACACTTATGCTCCCACTAGCTTTGACATGTATTCAGAAACAGCTTAACTTTCAGAAAAACAATGCTTATTGAATTTCTTAAGTTCATGTTTCTAATACTTAGTGCTTTGATAATCTTTTATCAAGGCTTCTTGAACTTATAAACCTTTGCCTTAGATAGTTCATATGTGTGTCTAAACAATTGCCAAACCTCACAATTCAAATTATGGAAAGGGATACCGTAACCATAATCGAATTCGAGAATGCAATTTTACAATCACTATCTTCTTAAAATCTTTCTTAGTGAAAGTATTTCCTCATAATCATTTTCATGAAGGAGGAAATCTTATGACACTTAGATTTAAACGGTGTATTTGTTCCTATCCATGTGAATTTGTCAAAACCAAAGTTTACGACAAATTCAAACTCATATGGATCGAACTTTCTTAACCTCGATTTCTTGCCTTATGGTAGCACAGCTGCCCACCATGTCTTCCAAGTAGTTAAGTAGTTCACCCTTTCCTATAAAGGTCCTTGTCTTTTATGCATTTAAACGAGAACTCATAGGACTCACATGCATAATTAACTTAATTGGAATGGCACAGAAACAATATAGTGTCAACACGATAGGTTGTAAACCTCAACTCGTGTGCTAGTGATGATCGATAAGGTCTATTTTGATTTGTTCTTGAAACCTTTCAAGAGCATTAAGACTCCCACTGACTCCTTGACATATAAGATTCTCTTGTCAATAAACATTTCTTGACAACCAAATATTCAAGAGTTAGTGTAGTTTTTATCAAAACACTTCATAAATTGGTCTTAGTTGGTCTTTGTCTTATCCAAGACATCACAACTTTCCACATTTGATGAATGTTATAAACCTTCTTAATACTTTTCACTCAATGTCACAATCTTAACTCTAAGACTTGTTTTGGAACGAAGTATGATTGACTTCTTGATTTAACCATTTCTTCAATTCTTGAATCCTCTTCTTAGACATGCAATTGTACTAAGACTCACTTAGAGGATCAATTGAGATATGGTTCTTAATCATTAATACCTATCATAAAGCATAAAAGCTACTCTCCCTTCTTCTTAGAATGGAGAAACTTTTATCTTTCTGCCTACTTGATTCTTCTTATTCGTTTTGCTATTGATTTAAACCTTTTTTATTCAATTTAGAATTACACTTAATCTTATAAGTATAATCATATTTACTAAACCTTTAGTAAATCATGACGAATATCTTTGTTACTCTTATGGTGGACTTGATCAACACGCAACTTTGTGTATTCGATCTCCTAGTCCTTCACTTGACACTTTGTCAATGAATTAGTCTAATTTCCAAATATGAAATTTCTCATTCATCGTGCAACCAAGTTACATGATTCCAAGTTTCTGTCCAATTGAAACTTGGGCGATGAGAAACTCTCCCTATTTGGTAAATTCTCGACATTTCCACAAACAACATAATTAAGAATCAAATCCATTATTGCTAATATTAGAAACCTTCAAACATCAATTTTCATGCATGCCATTGCAAGGATAAATAAATAATATAAAATGAAAATTTATTTTATTGCGGAAAAAATTTATCCTTACAATGCAATTCATTGAAAAACTATGCTAATACATCTTTCTTAGCAATCTTATTCTAACTGTAAGTAGTAGCTCAAGAATCTAATCTTCGAGAAATGCGATCGAAATCCATTCCTTCACGGTTAGATTCTGCTCACTTCTTCCCTTAAGCTTCCTTTCTTTTCTTCGATCCTACAAAACATCAATTGTAATCTTATAACATTATGTATTTAGAATCTAGAATAGAAGCTTAAAAGAGTTAGTTAATGGATTTTACCTATATTAGAGCCATACGTTTCGACTCTCCCATCTCTTAGGTAAATGGGGCAGCTTCGTCTCCAATGCCTTTTTCTCTTGGCAATAAAAGCAAATTGACTCTTTTGGAACATGACATGGAACTACTTCAGACATTGCCTTTCTCTTATGATCAAACTTTTCGATCATAGCATGTATTTCGTTGCCATTGTCTATATCCATAGATGCCTTGAAGGCAGATTCACCAATCAACTTTGCTTTTCTATTGCGCCAAACCATTGCTGATTCAGCAGCAATATGCATATAGGTGAGATCTATAAGGGTCACGTCGCGGTTCATCATATAGTACTCTCTTACGAACTCATTATATGAGTTAGGAAGTGACTGAAGAACCCAATCAACAACCATTTCCTCACAGACAACGGATCCCAACATTCTTAACCTATCAGTGTGTGACTTCATCCCTAGGACGTGTGCACACACTGACTTTCCTTCTTTATGTTTACTTGCCAAAAGGGCTTGAGTGAGTTTGAACTTTTTAAGCCTTCGAACTTGTGGGTTAGGGAGAACAATTGGAGGAGGTGGAGGAAGTGAAGCATGATTTCTTGTTCCTCGATCGAACCGTGGAATACCATCTTCATGTGGAATGCTTGTTCCACGGGATTTAGGAAGACCATAGTTGTCGAACTTTGACATCTACAAAACGGGAGAAAACGAATTCAAGTTAGTTGATTGATTGAGTCCTTAGTAAATCACCCAAATGAGATACTAAGGCTAGGACCCAACACAATATTCTACAACTCGGGAGAGGGATGCCATAACCCAAATTGCAGAACATTTGAAGGTAAGTGAATGACGTTTCACTAATTTCCACCATGAAAAACGAAAAAAAAAATTTAAGTTTTAAATTTATGAAAACTCCTAGATCCTATGAGATTCATTGAACATTTCAATGGCATGTTTAAATCTCGATATGCCCCTTTTGTTTGTGACTGGGATGCCGAGGATCACAAAGCGGGTGTGAATAACCATGCAAACTTACATGGTGCCCTCACATGTTACAGTCACCTATTCGATGTGCCGGTAAACCACACACGTTCCACCGAACTATGACAAACATTGAGTCACCCTTTGCTACCTTTGCTTAGAACCATTTAGTGTGCCGGTAAACCACGCACGCTCCACTAACGTCTTCGCAAGGGCACAAAGTGTAATTTCATGGAATTGCATCAATTCACTTTTGCCTAAGTAACTAAGATTGGGAATTTGTAAAACATTTAGTTACTTTTGTAATTCATTATACTTATAACAGAAGGTTTCGTCCTATCCTACCCGTTCGACTAACGACCCTCCACTAGTCAAGAGTGCGGTGGGTAAGAGTGGATACCCATTCAATCGCCATTTTATAGGCAATTTCCTTAAACACCCCTTATAGACCCGCTTCGTGAATGAGGCCTACTAACGGTAAGACTGACTTTTACTCATACATATATATAATGTTAGACTTTTAATGTTATATATAGTATAGGGTATATTTTACACTTTTAAAATACTAGGTGGTCAAATTTAACAATTATACTTTTAATTCAATTAAATTGTAAACCAAAACTTTATGGATTTATTAAGCCTCTTTTAATTATACACTTTAATTAATTAATAAAACCATAAGGGTGTGATTTGAATCTTTTTCAAAACAATACCAGGGTTTTAGAATTTAACATTCCTAATCAAACTTTTAATCAACTTTTAAATTCCAAAACTTGAGGGTAAGTTTTGAAACATTTCAAAACATTAGGGTTTAGAATTTAAATATACATCAAAATTAAACAATTAATCAAAATTTAAATTCTAAAACTTGAGGGCAAGTTTTGAAACCTTTTCATAACACAAGGATCAAATAACAAATAATCTTAATTAACAATTAATCACATAATTATCCATATTTGATTTATTTAATGATTTCTTGCAAAACAATTTACCAATTTAATCAAAATAATTAATCAATTATCACATAAGGAAACAAATATTTTATTAATTGATAAATATCTTCAATTAGATCAAGAATATAGTCATATATATCAAAAAATCGGATTTATATTGATCTAATATGATAAGGCAAGTATCCTCAAGCAAAAACAACAAGAAATCCCGGTTTTCCCTCATTTTGACCAGCCGACTCGTCGAGTCAGCATGGACTCGGCGAGTTCAGCAAGCAGATCCACAAAAAACGAATTTTTTCAACATACAAGGCATCAATACAATAGAAACCAATCTAGGCTCTGATACCACTGATGGGTTTTGGTCCTAAGAACATCCTATGTGCTCATACAAACCCTAATGTTTGGATCTAGGTTTCTCTATTGTACATGCAAGTTATCCAAGACTATAAACCCTAGATCTAGCATATGATAATCAATATAACATATAATTAGGGTTTAGATCATACCTTGATTGTTATATAACAATCCCAAATCCTTCTTCTATTGACTTTAGAAAGCTTAGAGTCACAAATGCCACTCCTCTAATGGTTCACAAACACCAAGAGCAAGAGGATGAAGAGGAGAGAGGATGGAGGCTGCCCTAAAACGTGTGAAACCCTAGAAGGATGCTTAGCCACGTTTTGGGTCATAAGGGATGTATATATAGTTAGGCTATTAGGGTTATCTAACAAGGAAACCCTAATTTGGATGCTTAAGCCCTAAGCAACCCATGGATCCCTTTCCTTAAGGCCTTGGACGATTTCTTCTTGGGTTTCCCCATAGAATTCGTCCACTCCTTAATATAAGGCAATCTATAGCCCAAATTGAAATTATCTTATAATTACAATTCCAGTCCCTTAAGTTTAATTAATCTCTTTTAGTCACAAAACTAATTACCAATTAATTATTGACTAATATTAATTAAACAATATGATTTCTCCTTTAATATATTATTCTCATAATATATTAATAAATCATATTTAATCCTTTTTCTCCATAATTCATCCTATCAAGTTGCTTTGGTGAAGGCAACCCAAAAGGACCATGCACCATCGGGTCAAGTACATACCAAAATAGTTATGGACTTAGACACTAATCCAACAGTTTGATTACGCCTCTCAGCTACACCATTCAACTGTAGTGTCCTGGGAGGTGTCAATTGTGAGATAATCCCACATTCCTTGAGATAGTCGAGGAACTCTATACTAAGATACTCACCACCACGATCGGATCGAAGCATCTTAATGTTCCTTCGCAATTGATTCTTGACTTCCTGTTTAAACTCTTTAAACCTCTCGAAATTCTCTGACTTATGCTTGATTAAATAGACATATCCATATCTACTATAATCATCAGTAAAAGTCAAATAATAACGATTAGCATCTCTTGTGGCTGTTTTGAAGGGTCCACACACATTTGTGTGTACGAGATCCAACAAACCTTCATCCCTTTCACAAGAGCCAGTGAAGGGTGACTTTGTCATTTTTCCAAGTAAGCATGATTCACAACTATCATCTGAATTTAGGTCAAATGACTCCAAGACTCCATCCTTGTGGAATTGGCCTATGCGTTTCTTGCTCGCATGTCCAAGACAATAATGCTATAATGATGCTTTATCCAAGTTATTATTACTCGAAGAATCAATACAGATCACATTATTTCCTAGATTATCTACAACAGATGCAGTTTCATACACACCATCACAAGGGAATGCTTTAAAATAAAGAACATTATTAAAGAAAGTATTTATTCCACCATTTTCATTATCAAAAGAAAAGGTAAGCCCTTGTTTGTACAAAGCATGAAAGGAAATAATATTTCTTTCCATTTCAGGCGAATAACAGCATTTATTCAAATCTATAATAAACCCACTACTTAGCAACAAAGAATAAAATCCAATCTTGGTGACAGGTGAAGCTTTCATATTCCTCATGATCAAGTTTATCTTTCCGTGCTCCACATTCTCATTTCTTCTTAGTCCCTGCAAATCAGAAAAGATATGAATACCGCAACCGGTATCAAGGACCCAAGAGTTAGAATGGGGTGAGTTATTAGATAGAATAGTGTAAATACCTGCATGGTTGGGTTTGACTTTCCCATCCTTCACATCTTGCTGGTACTTTGGGCAGTTCCGCTTCCAGTGTAACTTTTCATGACAATAAAAGTATTCAACCTCTTTTGGGTCAGAAGAAGGAGTGACAAAACCTTTCTTGGTTACATTTGAAGAAGAGCCATCAAGGGTCCTACCCTTGGTACCCTTCGAAGAGCTCTTTCTCTTCTTTCCTCTACCTTTCCCGATTGCCAAGACAGGGGCGGAGTTTGGAGTAGGATTTAGGGGTGGAATTGGTACAGTACCAGTTCATTTTTCTCTAAACCGTGTACCGTACCAACTATAATTGGTATAAAAAAATTTCTACCGGTACCGTACCAAGTATACTTGGTACCAATTTATTTGGCTACCAACATGTTTGGTTGGTACAAATTGGTAATGGTATATACCGACTTCTTTTAATTTTCTATTGCAACATTTAAAAATAAGCAAAGACATCGGGATTTTGATGTTTAGTATAGAAATTAGTTACGTAGTTCTTTTGTTTACAAAAGAATTCTACTAAAAATAAAGACATCGGAATTTTAATGTTTAGTATAGAAATTAGTTACGTAGTTCTTTTTGTTTACAAAAGAATTATACTAAAGTAACGTTTTAATTTGGTGCTTTAACGTGGTAATAACTATCGACTAATACAATCAAATGACTAATATAATGTTATTAAAACTGTAAACATTAAACACAATTAATAGTTTAAATATACGATTTCATATATATATATATATATATATATATATATATATATATATATATATATATATATATATATATATAATGAATTGGTTGGTACGGTATTACCATGGTATTCAAATTTTTGTACCATTACCGTACCAACATTGATCAATTGGTACGGTACTACCAACCAAACATGTTGGCTACCAAGTTTATTGGTTCGGTTGGTAACATGTTGGTTGGTTTTCAATGGTACAATTTTGCCAGCCCTAGGATTAGGAGTGTTAACAACCGACTTACCTTTAAGACCTGTTTCTGCGGTCTTTAAGAGTCCCTGAAGTTTTCTGAGTGTGACTTCTTCCTTATTCATGTGGTATGTCATGCAGAATTGATCATAACACGAGGGTAAGGAGTGCAAAGTGATATCTATTGCAAGCTCCTTGGGAAGTTCACATTAAGCTTCAGCAAACGATCCACATACCTTTGCATTTTCTGCATGTGGGCCGTGACGGATTCTCCGTCCTTCATCCTGGTTGTTATCATGGAGGAGATTATTTCATACTGCTCTTGACGAGCACTCTGATGGTATCTTTCCATCATATCTTGGTGCATCTAAAAAGGGTAGTAGTCCTCATAGGACTTCTGGAGTTTAACTGTCATGGTGGCCATCATGATGCATGCCACTTTGGTGGAATCTCTTTCATGAGTCCGGAAGTCAGCAATCTCTTGAGGAGTAGCAGTGGACTCATCAATCTCCTTCAGCTCCTTATCGAGGACATATTCCTTATACTCGTAGCGAGTCACCATCCTGATGTTCCGGATCCAATCCATAAAGTTGGAACCATCGAAGATGATCCTCCCACATAGGTTCATGAGGGAAAAGGAGCCGGTAGGGTTTGAGCCAGAAGCAGTGTTATTGGAAGACATCTGAAAAAGAAGAGAACAAGTTTAGTTTAGATATAAAGATAGTCCTTAATAAAACACCCAAATGTAATATTAAGGCTAGGATCCAATCACAATATATTATAACTTAGAATAGGTATGTCGTAATCTAAGCTATAACATATTTGAAAGGTAGGTGAATGATAATTCACCAATTTCCACCAAAAAACGAAATATAAACTATTAGGTTTTTTAATTGGTTCTTAGAAATTCCTAGATTCTTTTGAGATTCAATGAACTTTTCAAAGGCGTGTTTCAATCTCGAGTGTGCCCTCCAAGTTTTGTGACTGGGATACCGAGGATCACAAAACGAGGTGTGAAGTAACCACGCAAATCACTTGGTACCCTTAATGCTTATCACTCAATCGATGTGCCGGTTAACCACACACGCTCCACTGATACTATGATAAACTTTAAGCCACCCTTTACCTACCTTGCTAAGTCCAGGTTAGTGTGCCAGTTAACCACACGCGCTCCGCTAACGACTTATTCAAAGTGTAAAGTGAAATTTCATGGATTAGCACTTTATTCACATTTTCCTAAAGTAATTAAGATTGGGAATTTAATAAAACATTTAGTTACTTTATAATATCCATCATACCTTTTAATGAGAATTTATAAGTCCTTGTCCTACCCGTTCGGTTAACGACCCTCCACCGATCAAGGAAGCGGTGGGTGAGAGTGGAGACCCATTAAACTGCCATTTTATAGGCAACAACCTTATACCCCCTTATAGACCGGCTTCATGAATGAGGCCTACTTGCGGTAAAACGACTTGATCTTATACATATAAATATTATTAAACTTATAATATTATAAAGTATAAGGGTTGATTTTTAACTTTTAAAAATATAGGGGTTGGAACTAAAGTTTCTTAAGTGACTTTACATGTTCCAAAACTTGAGGGCAAGTTTTGTAATTTTACAAAATCTTTCATATTCATAACTTATGTGTTCTTTTAATGACTTTTAACACAAATAGACTTTTGGTTATCCATAACTTGAGGACAAGTTATGGACTCCATGAAAACACATAAAGATCATGAATTAATCATATAAACAAGTAACTCCTATGATCTATCAAGAACTCATAAGAACATGAACATACATATCAAAATTTCAAGAACATATGAACACATATAATCATGTAATTTTAATATTAGCCATTGTAAATGGATTAGAACAACCATTACACCACCTAAAATAAGTTTTATAACACCAAAACAGTTTAGGGTAATGTTTCTAGTCCATTTCCTGCAACACAAATCGAATTTTTGCATTCTACATGGCCAACTCGTCGAGTGCACGAACTGACTCGTCGAGTTGGATGCATTTTCACTTAGACTCGTCGAGTCCTCCCCATGGACTCGTCGAGTCCCCTGAGCAGACAGCAAAAAATTGATTTTCAACACTATTTTGCATCAAGTATTCACAAACAAGCCTAGGCTCTGTTACCACTGATGGGTTTTGAGCATTCTAACACCCCTAAGTGTACATGCAACCCTAGATAACCTTGGATCTATGTTTGTCTAAAATACATGCAAATATATATGATTTCCAAGGTTCATAATCCTATATAGCATACATGGAGAACTTTTAATCTAAAAGATGGCTAGAATTACATACCTTGTAGTTGATTTGATTCGTTGAAAACCTTGAGAGCCTAGTACCCCAAGTGTGATGCCTCAAATGCTTCACACAACACCAAATGCTTTGTAATGACTTTGAGAGAATATGTAACACTCTAAAAATCGGCCTAGCCCTCTTGCAACTTAGTGTAGCCAATTTTGGTGAGTAACATGTTGCATATATAATGTGTCACATCTAGGGTTACACCATGTAAACCCTAATGTGACATGACTTTTCATTTCCATGACCTATGGGTTTGTAACTCCCATGGAGCATCCATGGAGCATCCTATGGGTTTAACCCAACTTGATAATCCATGGAGCCTTTTAGCCCACTATACAAGTTATGGATGATTTACATAATCATCCCATATATTTAATTAGTTATCTTTTTGATCACTTAATTAATTCCAAATTAATTCTTGATCAATAATAATTAAATAATACTATTAATATATTAGAACTTATAATATATTAATAAACCACAAGTGTTATTTCTCTCATTTAGTCTATCTAGATGCATGGTGCCATGCAGCCCAAATGGACCATGCCGGGTCGGGTCAAGTACATACCAGAAATAGTTATGGACTTAGACACCTTATCCAACAACTTTACCCTAAGATTAGTATTAGTGTGTGACTTAGTGTGTTTATGGAAATTATAGCCGGGGAGTTGCCGGAGCAACAGTCAGACAGTTCCCGATCAGCATTTCAGCAATCAGCCTTACGAGGTGAGTTTCCTCCCAGTAGGAACGGGTCTACGGCCACAATTCCGACCCGTTTAGATAGCAGTAGTTCCAGAATACGGTCTGATGCCGGGGTGGTCCCGAGAAGTAGTACAAAATGCTTGATGTCTTTGTGATTCAGGCATGTCTATGTGTTATGTGTTCCGGACTGCGGTCCGATGCAGTATGCAGTATATGTGTTATTGTTATATGCTATGATTATGTTATGCTATGTTTAGTTAGTTCCAGACTTCGGTCCGATGTAGTGGGCAAGGCCCTAGTTAGTTTCGGACTTCGGTCCGATGCAGTGGGCAAAGCCCTAGTTAGTTCCAGACCTCGGTCCGATGCAGGGGGCAAGACCCCAATCAGTTCCGGACTTCGGTCCGATGCAGAGGGCAAGGCCCTAGTCAGTTCCGGATTTCGGTCTAATGCAGTGGGCAAGGCCCAGTATTTGTTTTATATGATATTGTATGGTATGTGGTAGTTTGGGGGAGCTCACTAAGCTTCGTGCTTACAATTTCAGTTTTGGTTTCAAGTACTTCGGCTAGCAAGGGGAAGGGCTCGGGATGATGACATGACACCCACCACAGTTTTAACTTGGGAGTTAGACTCTGATATTTTTGACGTGATTTGACATTAGTTGTGATATGAGACATATTTTATGACATTTTGAGATGCACGACTTATGGTTTTATGATATTATATTTTGATATTATGGTTTTAGTAATGTTTTCAAATGAAATTTTTGGTTTGTATTTTTGAGACATTTCACATCACGTGTCTTAGTGAAAGAAAACTTTCCAACTTGGTGGGGGACTGCTAGAAATTATAGAAATAATCTTGCAAGTTGGCAAGTTTCCTCTATCCTACATTGATGGGGGAAGAAACCTTTTTTTGGGTTTATAAGTCTTTCCCCTTGATAAGCCTTCAAAGGCTTTAGTGGATCAAAGGAATGGGCCAAGCCCATGCACGCGCGCCTAGCCTCTTCTAGCACTAGCCGATGTCGTGAGTGCAAGAAATGGCGCGATTTAGGCTTACTTGGCACTTCGTACGACGCATTGGTCGCTGGGGCCGACCTATGAGGGGCTCTTTTATTGGCTTCTAGGGTTTCGATACCTATAAATACAGCCCTCAGAATCCGATTCATGCAATTATTCCACGTTCAAGATCACCCGTCAACTGAGCGGTTTTACATTAATGTCTTTTTTTCGTCCAACAACAGGACAGTCTGCTTCTACTCATTTCTTATAATTAGATCTAATCGAGAATGATTGATCTATTTTCTGAACGAAACTTGGTAATAATAATAATAATAATAATAATAATAATAATAATAATAATAATAATAATAATAAATGGATTTATTTATCGCAATTAATCGACATAGAATTCTCAATATTATTTGTCGGTTTCCTTGTGTGTCTATTATATCTGATTTACCACATAAAAGAATAAAAAATAAAAATCGAGAAGAAAAAATCGATGGATTGGGTTGGCTGGCTGACGACCAGGGCAAGATAGAATGGAAGGAGAAGTATTAATGATGTAGGGATTTAGAAGAAGAATGTTTAGGAATGTATAGACGTATTGTTTTGATACTATGTTGGTAAAAAAGTTTCCTCTAAAATCTTCGTTCTAATTATGGGTTTATAGGATTTATATAGAGAATAACCATGCATGAGCCAAGTATAACATGAGCCTAGATACATAAATAAAAGTTGGGCTTATACTATTTAAACATTAATACACCGAATTTTTTTTAATGTATTAGATAAACAAAAAAAAGGTATTCATTTTTCAATTAAAGAATCTAATCTTTCATATTTTTTATTTTGATCTGTATCAACCTTTTAGAAAAAATTGATTGAGATATCAATGTCAAATTTACTACACTTGCTAAGACTGCTCGGTGTGGGCAATGCCTACTCCTATTATGATGATGTGGACGCCGGAAAATGCCATGGTAACGGCTGCACACCGCTCTGTCTAGCCAGTTTTGTATGTTAAGTGATCATCCGTTGTGCTGGTAACGACGGACAACACCTGTTCTTCTCTCTCCCCTCTATCTTTCTTCTTTTTTAGCCTTTCAACCGCGTTTTTAAAGACGAACACCATCCCTCTTTCTTCCCAACACTATTTTCTTCTTTCTCACTTATGATGAGGCCTCTTAATGCAGGTGACCACACCGAGTAGTCTTTTACAATTTTGAGTTACCTAAAATGAAAACACTTAGGCTGCGTTTAGTAACGGAAAAGCTCTTTTCATTTTCTATTTTTTGTTTTCCCTTTTATGTTTTTCGTTTCCCTTTTCGGTTTTCGTTTTCGGTTTTCAGTTTTCATTGGAAAATTTAGAAAACGCGTTTAGTTAAAATTTATTCATTTTTCATTTTCAGTTTTAGAAAATTAGATGTGTATTTTTCTATCGGTTTTCATTTTTAGAAAACGGTAGCGGTGGTAGGGTGGGCGTGGGGTGGTGGTGGTGGTGGGGGCAGCGACGGGGGGCAATGGTGGTGTCGATGATGTTGACGGTGGTGGTGGTGGCGACAATTGTGGCAATGGTTGTGATGACAACGGTGATGGTGCTGGTGATGGGGTAGTGATGCCGATGGTGATGGTGATGGCGGTAGTGGTGTTGGGTGGGTGGGTGTGTGTGTGTGGGGGGGGGGGGGGGGAAGGGTGTGGGGGTGTGTGTGTGTTTGTGGGTGTGTTTGTGAGTGTGTGTGGATGTGTGTGTTTGTGTGTTTGTGGGGGTAGGGTGGGCTTGGGAGTGAGTGTAGGTAGGTAGGAGTGTGGTGGGTTGAGGGTATTAAGGTAAGGGTAGGTAGAGATGGTGTGTTTGTGAGTGTGTGTGGGTGTGTGTGTTTGTGAGTGTGTGTGTGTTGGTGTGTGTGTGTGTGTTTGTGGGGGTGGGGTGAGCTTGGGAGTGAGTGTAGGTAGGTAGGAGTATGGTGGGTTGAAGGTATTAAGGTAAGGGTAGGTAGAGATGGATGAGGTGGGAGTGAGTGTTTATATTTTAGAAAAATTTTGGAATTAGAAAAATATGGAAAACAATGATTATCAGTTTTCCAAAAATTTCCAACTACTTTGTAATTTTAAAAAACGAAAAATTTTCATTTTCCGTGAAAAATATAAAAAGTAGAAGAATTAAACGCGTTTTCAAAATTCTCATTTTTCTTGAAATTTTTTTCCGGAAAACGACCAATTTTTCCGCAATAAACGAACCCTTAATGTTTGCTTCTTTCATTTTAAATTTTCGAGTTTATGTTTGCTACTTTGATTAACATGAACACACTCGGGAATGGTGCACAATTGTGGTATTTTGATGCAGCTATTATTGAAACCTAGATGAATGATTTATGGACAAATGAGAACAAGACAAAATGGGGGTAAAAAGAAGCTCAACTTCAAAATGGGCGTGATTTTGATCCGTTGAGAAGTTGTAAGCCCACAATCCAAATCGGACTTTTTACACAATTTTCATGCAATTTCCAATTTTTATTCTATTTTGGTTATTATACTATATATTAAAATTTTTGGGTCTTAGCTACAGTTAATTAGGTGTTTTTTTAGCAGAAAAGACCCTTCCTTTATGATGGTATGTCATCTTTTCGTTTTCTTGTGTTTCTGGGCAGTTTATGCCGTTTTCTATAAACTTCGTCGACACGTGTTAATTTGATTTTGCTTCACCGTCTTCTCGGTTTCCACTCAACTTTTTTAATTTCCACCGCCTCATATCTCTCCATTCTTCTTCTCTGATTCTACCCTCTATTCCTTCTTCTCTCTGAACAAACCTCCTCAATTCCTCTGATAAACCCTAAGCAATTCTGTTTCCCGCTGTCTACCACTTCACCGCCTATCTCTCCTTTATCTATACAAGGCGTTAATTTCGACCCGATTCCATTCATCCACCGCTTCTCCCTTCTGTTCTTCGTTTCCATTCATCAGAGCGTCGTTGTCTAATTTGTTGGAAGGAGGTCCAATAACCGCCAACGGAAGAGAAGTCGGGAATATACCAGACAGTACGACCACAATCGTCGACCGATCGATTCACCCCAACCCCCTTTGTATTTTAATCCACCGCCATCGATTCACCCCAACCCCCTTTGTAGCCATCGTGTTTGTTGGAAGCTATCCAAAGGGTATATGCCTCTTCCTTCGACACACCCAAACCTCGAATCAGCGTCATCTCACATCATCGGCTTCCTCTATCAACTATTAAGATTCAAATATTCCAGTTATTTGCCTTCTGACTATCTACAGCTTATAGGATTGCGATTCCAAGTAGAGACATTTCCTCTCTGGACATCAGTTTCACTATTTATTAGTTATTGTTATTATTATTATTATTTTGGTTATGGTTATATCGATAGGAGGGACATGATTTTGATATTTGTGATGTTTTGATGTAGGTATGCTCCTGTGTTTCATTTGGAGGGTGTCTTCTCCGCCTATCAGTCGTCGTATTTGTATCCCCTTCTTCCCTACGCCACCACCATCAGTCACCGCCAGTTGGACTCAAGAGTTCAACAGAGGTTGGAAAATAAATTATTTTGTTGTTGGTCAGTGCTACAAGTCAATCAGGTTTGTGGCGATGACCGATCATTATGATGTTCGAAAGAAAATCACTCATTCCAGAAAACCCTTGTCACTGCGATTTTCTGTTTTTAGCTTTTTAAAAACCGAAAAAAAAACAGAGCCATTGGAAGCACTTGACAGGATTAAAAATGGTACCTTTTTTGTTTTTTATATTCTTTTTTATCGTTCTAAAATTAAAGGTATGCAGTTTAATTTGATGTTGTATTTGGGATTGCACGCAGACCTTATGGTACCTGGGTTTATTTCGTTGGTTATGTTGTTTAGAACTCCGTTGCATAGATTTGTATTTCTAACAAGCTTTTTGTGTTTCGTGTTGATATGATAAATTGATAATACTATAGAAATGATTGAATTTGGATGAATTTTCAGGGTGATCTTAGAAGCTATCTTCAAAAGATAGGAAAGTTGTCCCCATCAAAAGCTCTTACATTTGCTCTGGATATTGGGAGGCAAGTAGTTTTTTTAACCTCAGTTTATGTGAATCAGGAGAAAAAAGGTAAGTTAGGATTTTTTTATAATATTATATTAATAACATGTCCGGTTGTAAACTTTTAGAAAAAATAGCTAAAAAAAGATCAAAGAAACGGTGTAAAAGTTACCAATAATCCTAATGGATCATTATTATGATAATAGTATTTGTAATAATATTAAAATATTTATTATTATGAAATCATATACTTAGTATTTGACACTTTTTGCTCTTTGATTGATAACAGGGGTATGAGTTATCTTCATGACAGTAAGACATATCCAATTATCCACTGTGATTTAAGGCCAAAGTAAGGTAGCTAATATAGGTTCAACTAATTATATAAATTTACCTATATAAGTTCATATGTTGACATTTTTTTTAATAATTAAAATATTAGTAGGGTGCCAGAAATAATTTGCTGGATAGTGGGGGCCAATTGAAAGTTGCAGATATATAGGCAAGAGTTATAGGTTTATATACGTATTATATTCTTTATTTTTATAATTGTTGTTTTAATTTATTTTTGATTTAATTATTAAAATGTAAATGTTGTTGAACATTGAAGCAACATATAAGATTACTTTTTTACGATTACCAATGGACAAAGTAGATAAGGTGATCATGTTGTAAAAAAAAGCACAAAGGGTAAAAAATAGCAACATACTTTAGTTACTTTACAAATAAATGCAATGTACTTTTATGTAAAGTTGGTAGACGTTTCTAATTACAACTACCTGCATAAAACTAAAAAAATGATGAGTTTACTCTTTGCAGCCTATATATTCATTGCATTACTTAGTTATTCTAATGTGCTCAAAATATCACAAAACTTGCAGGCATCTATTACTCCACTTTGTGTTATAATGACAAAGGACAAACCACCAGTTTTAATTCGTGTTCTTCTTGACTGGTCTGTTGATTTTCTATATATTTTTCTACTATTTCTTAAAGTTCTTATTATGTTAGCAAACAGCCACATCTTTTTACTTATGGATATGAAAAGATTCCCAAAGAGCTCATTATTTGTGTGTCACTATCACCTCTTTTGAGATGGTATTTTCCGGATTTTGGGCTTTTAAGCAGGGTGAGGCTTCTTAAGGAGCATATGAGGCTACTTGGTGAGGAACCTACGAAGTAAGCTAAACTTCGTTAAAATGAGCGATTATGGTTTCTTTTTAATATGTCATTTTGCAATATATGGTGTTTTATCATTAGTTTTTCCAGATATTGCTTATAAAGTTTTTGAGAAAATGATGAACATTTGGAGATATTGGTGAAAAAGGCAACATTTGGGAAATTTGAATATAGTTGGGTAAAGCTACAATTTCTCCTTTGTTTTTTATATTAATTGAAGAAAAATTGGAAGAATAAAGACTATAACGACATTTTGTTGTGTGATTGCATATCTTCATTGGATGACTGATACTTCACTTCATGTAGCTTACAATTATGTATCTGGATTGCACACGTGTCGTCCTGATAGAGCAACATGGGATTTGATAGCTATGGTGGAAAATGGGAAACATGAGGGACCAGCTACCTATTCTGTCACATTTGTGTGGAATGGACATGAGGGAGAGAATGTGGAATTAATTAGAGGTTTCGCTGGGAATTGGAAAGAACCAGTTAAAGCAATCCATAAAGGTGGGCCACAATATGAACCTGAAGTTCGACTTGCACAGGGGAAGTAAGTTTTATCATTCTACTTTAAATTTAAGTTGACTATTTGGTCAAACTATGTGACACGACTTAATTAATTTGATGAGAAATGTTTCAGGTCTTATTATAAGTGTATAGCGAATGGGAATTGGAGGCATTCAACAACTTCACCCACATAAAAGGATGATAGGGGGAATGTTAATAACATACTTGAGGTTGGTGACATGGAAAATGTGAGGCCTTCTATTCAACATCCAACGAAGGTATACATGAAATATATTTCAAAATATATTTTTAGGGTTTGTTTTAGGATGCGAATATTGTGAAAGTGATTGAGAGGGCATTGACAAAGACACCGTGTTGATGCTCGACATGTTCAACATGATGCAGGAAAACATGTCAGAAGCCATCAAAATATGCAACAAGATCGTGCAACACCATCCAACACCATAACAAAAGCAGCATCATCCACTTCTGCAACATCGACCACTTTTGTATGCAGTTCTGTAATGAAAAATGATGTAATCACCATCTAATGAACAACTTTCTTTTGATCCATATTCTCTCATACGATCCATATGTCAAATACAAAAGGAATCAGAGAACAAACAATACAATAAATCCTAAGAAATCAAACCTTTCATCGTTAGTTTTATATTCCGAAAATATATTTATTACCATCAGATAACACATCTACCCTTACAACATGCACATCCAAATAACTCCAACAGTAAACGCATACAAAATAATAAACATACATATACTTCAAGCGTAAACATCTATACCATCTAACCCCCGCGTAGCGGGGGACACGAATCTAGTTTAAAAATATATGTTTCCTGTACTTTCTAGATTTCCTACTCTTATTTAGCAGGTTACTTAACGGATTTTAAAGTCAATTTCAACTTTGCAAAATTTGGCTTACCTGCCAAATTTAGCTCCCTCTACAGGGTTTTGTGCGCCTTTCATAGGCATCATGGATTAAGTAACAAAAAAAAATTCTTCTTTTGAGTGTAAGTTTTTCTCACGTTGGAGTGAAAAAAGAGAAAAATTGATATTGTTTTGGCGTGAACATGGGGATTGTGTGATGAAAGGATGCTTAGTCCCACCAGCCTATTGACAAACTAGATCAATAAAGCTTATTTGCATCTAATTGCATTTTTCTTGGCATTAATACTGCAGTAAATGCATTTGGCATATTTCTCAATTGTTCATAAGAGATCAGACACTACAAATTAATTTATGGCACAAAATTTTAGTAGCATTTTGTATTTGTGCCACTATACCATACTTTTAGTGGCACTTTTGTTTATGCCACTATAATTTTTAATATATATAGTGACACATTTTTTTATGACACTTATTTCCATATCTATTAGTGACATTATAAATTAAAATGCCACTAAAAGTTTATATTTTACTAAAATAATTGATAAAATATTTAGAACCCCAAACTAAAATTTTAATTGAAAAAAATTAAAAACTTTTCATTACCACTCCTTTTTACATTGCGGGAAAACGAATTATTTTCACTAAAACAAAAAAAATTTAGTGGCACTTTTGTTCGTTCGTGCCTTAGGCCTTAGCCAGTGCTTTGCTCGCTGCTCGCTCCCGCCTTTCTTCTTCGTGGGAACTGCAATGCTCCGCTCTACCATGGGCTTTCGCCGATCGACCTAGCTTAGTCCACCATGACTGCAATACCATTCTTCGTGACCTAGCTTCCCTTGTTGTCTTCCTCCGTTCACAGATCCTCTTCACCGTTGCGTCCCCTTCTGCCCTAGGTCATCTTCAAGTTTAATTAGTGTAAGTTTCTTTCATCTTTTTCATTTTCCTTCTAATTTTTCTTATGTATCGGTCCACCCTAACTACGATACCCTCTTACCTTGTCCTCCCCAGTTCACAATCGTCCTCACTACTCCGTCCCCTTCTGCCCTAAGTCATCTTCCCCTTTAATTAGTGTAAGTTTCTTTCTTTTCCTTCTAATTTCCTTTTAATTTCCTTCTAATTTTTCTTACTTCACCGATTTTTATCTAATTCAATTTATTTGTTTTTTTTTTATCTAATTCACGTAATCTGAAAATTCATGTTATCCTCACTAGGTCCTACTTTGGGGTTGATTGCAGAGACCTTAATCTACTTCACTGATTAAAGGCTTGCTGAAACTACAATTCAGAAATAGTTGTAAGTTTATATTTTCTTGTATGAATTTTTTTTTGCTAAAATAATACTCGTAAAACACAGACTTTTCTAATCATCATATGAAGAAAATTGTATCAAAATTTTTTGATAAAATAATAAATGTAATTCTTCTTGTAAATTGTTTTGGTGCATTTGAGCTTTAAATATCATACCATAACACAAATCATGATATCTTATGTGGTATTTTTATGATAGTATAGCAAAAGAATAAAATGTTAGTGATATCTTATGTGGTAATAAGTGCAATTTTTCTTGAAAGTTGTTTTGCTTAATTGTTAGTATTAGTTTTTTACTTATATAATGCTTTATTTGAACATAAGGATACTAAACTATGCATTTGCTATTATCCTTTAGGATTAATTATGGATAGATCTTGGATGTATATTTCACCTGGATCTAGTGACTCTTTCATAAATGGGGTGCAATTTTTTTGAATTTTGCATTTGAGAAATCTATAAGTGCTTTAGTGGCATAATTGAAAAGTGCCACTAAAACCCAATATGGCTACAACAACACAACCAAAAAGTGCCACTAAAGGTCTTTAGTGGCACTATTTTTTTTGTGCCGCTGATTGCCAGTGGGGGGGGGGGGGTCTTTAGTGGCACATTTTTGGTTTTTAGTGGCTCTTTTCCTGGGCCACTAAATGTAATTTTGTTTGTAGTGAGATTTGACATAAACTAATATGGCATTCACATAAGAGCAACAAACGTTTCCATAAAATCCTACAAAAAAGACTTCAATCCAAACCTATAGTTTCATCTACCTTCCAGATTTTAAGTTGTCTGTAGGGATCATATTTGCATTTGTTTGTGCTAAACTAAATCAAGATCAATCAAGCATGATCTTTGTAAAGATCACATAAGGAAATAAAAAACACCATTAGTATATACAACCTTATATGTACCATCAAAGTGGTCGAGTGGTGAATCCCTAGCATGAATCACTCCAAATCTAAGTTGACCCAAGTTCAAATACCATATCCCTCAAATTTATATGATAACAATTTAAGTGACATTCAACATATAAAATGATTTTAGAATCAAGTGTTCAAACCGAGTAAAAAAAAATGCTAAATCAGTCAAGCTCATTAAATTGATATGAAAGGGCTCATCTGAGAACGGAGAAACAAAAATGATTGATGATATAATCCATTAGCATACAAAGAGACAATATATTACATTCTTTGTAGTGATAAAAAAGTAGCGAAAGCTTTGAAACTCATTCTTCTTCTTTGAGTTCATCAAGTGAGTCGATGGGCTTGACATAAACTCCAATGGCATACACACAAGATTCAAAAACGCTTCCATGAAATCCTGTAAAACAAGATTTTGGTCCAAATCTATAGCTGAATAATTCCTTATTTGGTCCGCTTTTCCGTCCAAAGGGTCCATATTTGCATTTGTTAGTGGTAAATGCGATCCACATCAATTGATTTTCCGAAGTCCAAAAATTTGTGTAGCACCCGGTTCCTGGTACGTAAATGATATTTGAGTATTTCCTTTTTTAGCCTTGGACTCGGCGAGTCATAGGTCCGACTCGCCGAGTGGATGCGGGACCCGGGACACGTTTAAGTTGGCGACTCGGCGAGTCCATATCCTGGACTCGGCGAGTCACAGCTGTTGGATGAAACCCTAAGTTTCAGGGGTTTGCACCCTATTTAAAGGACTTATCTGCTCCAGGCCAGCCCCCATTCTCTCCCCAGAGCTCCCTAACCCTCGTTTGTGCTTTTTCTTTGAAGATTGAAGTTTTGTTGTGTGATTTTGAAGGCTTTGAAAGAGGAAGGAAGTAGATCCAGAAGAAAGGAAGCCATCCAGGCCATTATCGTGTTCTTCCAGCAGTTCCTTTGAGGTATAACCCGTTTTCCCCATGATTCTATGCTTAGTACTTCATTTGGGCCTTTCTTGGTCAAATCCCCAAGTTTGTATGTGCATTATATGTCGTAATAAGGCGTGGCAAGATTGAGCTCCAGGAGCTCAGATCTGTTAGCTTTATGGCCCTATGTTGCTTATTCACCCTAGATCTACCCTTGTGGGGCATTTTGAGCCCTAAAATCCATATTGGTGAATATCCACACGTAAAGTTGGAAACTTTACGTATGATTCGTGTCCTAGAAGTCCAGATCTGTGAATGGCATGGAATGGAATCGAGCAAATCTGTGTATTTAGTGGGTGCATGGCAACGACTCGGCGAGTCGTTCATGTGACTCGGCGAGTCTGTTCGCGAGTCTCCGAGTTTGTCTCCTTTTCGTAGTGTCGAGTGAGCAGTGAGTCACGGGGTGTGGCTCAGTGAGTCGGAAGCTTAACTCATCTATGGAGGTACTCGGCGAGTCAATGCCCTGACTCGGCGAGTTCAAGGCAATCTCCTTAGATCAAGAATAGACTCGGCGAGTTGTTTATACAACTCGGCGAGTCTCAGCATAAGTGTTCTTCGGATGAAGATGGACTCGACGAGTTGTTCATACAACTCGGCGAGTCTTAGCATAAGTGTTCATCGGATGAAGATGAACTCGACGAGTTGTTCATACAACTCGGCGAGTAGGATGAAGGACTTGAATATTGGTTAAGAAGGTGAACCCGTCGAGTCGTCGCCTAACTCGACGGGTAGGATCGGGATTCAGGGCAGTCGTTTGGATAGGGACTCAGCGAGTTGGAAGGCCAACTCGGCGAGTCGGGTCAACTGAAAGTTGACTCTGACTTTGACTTAGGGCATGGTCAGGGGTAAAATGGTCATTTTACCCAAAGGTCAGTGAGCAGTGTTTGATTGGGTATATTGTGGGAATTGCAGCCGGAGGATTTCCGGAGCAGCAGCAGCAGCAGTAGGCAGTCAGTTCCCGATCAGATCAGCAGCTACTTCGAGGTGAGTTACCTTTCCAGTAGCGGTGGGCCTAAGGCCACAACGCCGACCCACCAGTAGGAGACGTATGATAGATGATTGTCTTTGTGATATCATCTAGGATAGCTACTACCTGATATGTTATATGCTAGCATGATATGTTGTATGTGATAGTAGTCGAGTTCGGTTGCTAGGACCGAAGGGTAGTCAGACACCCCAGATACGTCTGACAGTATATGATGATATGTTTGCATGCTGGCTTGTTATGTTATATGCGATAGAGGTAGTACGAGGGGACCAGTCCCTATGGTCGGTTGTTAGGACCGATGGGTAGTCAGCACCCCAGAATGGCTTGACATGGGTAGTCAGCACCCCAGAATGGCTTGACATGGGTAGTCAGCACCCCAGAATGGCTTGACACGGGTAGGACGGCACCCCAGAACGGCTGTACCGGGTAGTCAGGCACCCTAGAATAGCCTGGCAGTATGTATGTTGCGTGTTTGTATGGTATGTGGTACGATGGGGGAACTCACTAAGCTTTGTGCTTACAGTTTTCAGTTTTGGTTTCAGGTACCTCCTCAGCTAGGGGAAAGGAGCCGGCGCGGTAGCAACATGTCACACACACACTCTCCGGTTTCCGCATTTACGAGCTTCACTGGGATTTGTACTCTGATATTTTGATTGAATGTATGAATTGGCTTTAGACATGGTTCACTTTGTGTTATGATTTGATCAGACAATGTGTTTAGTTATTAATATTTGCTAAAGTAATGTTTTTAAAACAAAATTTTTGGTCGTGAAAATTGGGTCGTTACAAGTTGGTATCAGAGCCCTGGTTTGAGGGATTCGGACACACCTTTGGGAGTGTCTGAACTCAAATCGAGGGATTAAAAGATTTTCTAAAAGAAAATGTTTTCTAAAATCTAGAAAAGAGTTTTGAGAAAGAACGAAGTGTGTGATATGCGCGACCGGCCGAGCTCAAGTAAGTATCCCCAAAGTACCCATACAAGTTTATGTTATGTTTATCAGCTTTTGTAGAACAGCATGCTAGAATAGGACTAAGGATCTAGGAGTGATGCCTTATGTGCCTGCTTTATGTGTTCCAGTTGTATGAGAACTTGCATGCTAGTAGTTGAGTAAACAGTAAGTAGGATAGCCTACTTAGGTTATGCCTGGTAGTATGAGCTTAGCACTTTATGCTAGCTCAGTTCCTGAAAGTGGATAGAGTTACTTGAGATTGTTAACCTTATCTGAATGCTGCTTGCTTCGTGCTTCGTGGGACTCTGAATAATGGGAGTTAGCCATTAGGCGAATGCGTCACGTCACATGTGATCAGGGTTGAATAATCTTAGAGTGCCGGATTTGATCCTACTGCGCAGCTCTTGTTTGAGTCCAACCGTTGTAGGGAAGAGTCGGGTACTCGAAGGATTATTTGAGCCTCGTCACATGTGATGGTATTCGGGTAATGGCTAATTGGCATTACAAGGAGGCCTGCAGCAGCTGAGGACTGGTTAGAGTGGAATTAGAGATTTTCCTAGGGCAAGCCTAGGATGAGTATAACAGTGATCAGCAGTAGTGAAAGGGATCTGGTGGAGTCGAGGCATTCCTTGAAGAAGGTACGGATAGATGTGGAAGGTAGTATGGGCCCGTACTACTGAAAGCAGAGGATCCGTACCCGAACCAAGGAAGGCCAAGATAAGACCAGGGAACTTGTAAGTAGTTGTGATCCCTCAGGGAGTATCAGTATCACTAATGATTGTTGTGATGTATTACAGAATGGTGGTACTTCGATCGAGGCCGGTAGATGGCGGTTCAGGAGAGGGGTCAGGTTCAGGATCAGGTTCCGAGCCGGTTGATGAGGGACTGCACGAGTTCATCGCGTCAGAGATTACCAGAGGCATCCTTGAGTCGACCCCCATTATCTTTGGGTCGATCAAGGAAGGGATCATGGAGTTGATGGAGGATCGCCTTCGAGCATTCAGGAGTGATATGGCATCTAGCCAGTCAGGATCTCGCACACTGCCCTTCAAGGACTTCAGGGGCAGTGGTGCACCGGATTTTCACGGGGTGAAAGACCCCATTGCTGCCAGGCGATGGGTTGCAGACATCGAGTCTGCCCAGTTGACCAGCTTCTTCCCCGAGGGGTCGAAGGTGAGGTATGCAGCAGGATGTTTACGGGACCGAGCCCGGGATTGGTGGGAGTCAGTGGGTGACTCATTGGGAGCCTCAGCTATCGAGGCTATGACCTGGTCGGACTTTGTGACCAGGTTCAGGGCAGAGTTTGCACCGGCGGTCGAGCTTCAGCAGCTGGCCAGGGAGTTTCTTGACATGAGGCAGACGACGGAGACTGTGGCGGAGATCACCGCCAAGTTCCGGGAGAGGGCTTTGTTGGTGCCCTAGTATGCCGGTGACGAGGACATGAGGAGAACTCGTTACCATGATATGCTACGAGCTGACATCCGGGAGCATGTGAGTTTTTCGGCTTGCCCTACCTTGGACTCTATGATTGCCAGGGCGAGGGAGAGGGAGATAGATTTGGAGCACATCCGGAAACGGAAATTGGAGGAGGGACAGGCAGGAGGGGCTTCGGGGAAGAAGCCCAAGGGATCAGATGGTAGGCCGAAAGGCCAGTCAGGACCGAGCCGCTGCAGGAAATGCGGCAGGCCGCACGAGGGGGCGTGCAGGATGGGATCATCGGGCTGCTACAAGTGCGGCAAGTCCGGGCACATCAGCAGGGATTGCACTGCTCCGGCAGCAGTTATTCAGACATCAGAGTTGTTGTGTTTCCACTGCAACCAGAGGGTCCACAAGAAGGCCCATTGCCCCCAGTTGATAGTTTCAGCGCCGGTGAAGGCGCCAGCTCCAGCGACCCTGCGGATCACGGATGGCCGGCAGGGCAAGGCAGAGGCTCCAGTGGTGAGGAGCCGGGTATTTCAGCTATCTACCGAGGAGGCACGCGCCGCACTCGATGTGGTGACGGGTATGATTCTTTCCCTCTACCTTATTTTTATAATGTTATGTTATTGATATGTGCTCTGTACGTATTCGTATGCTTTAGGATCGTTCCATGTGAACGGCCTCCCAGTTCAGGTGTTATTTGATTCGCGTGCGTCCCGATCATTCGTTTCCCTTGCGCTTAGCAAGAAGTTTCATGAGCCATCAGGCGAGTTAGATTGCCCTTTGGAGGTGGAGATTGTTGATGATCGATCGGTGCGAGCATCGATGGTGTTCCGAGATTGCGTGCTGCGGTTGTTCGAGGAGCGTTACTTGGTAGACTTGGTTCCCATACCGTTGCGTGGGAACAAGGTGATTATAGGCATGGATTGGCTGAGCCCTAATGGGGCTGTGATAGATTGCGCGCAGCAGCTAGTGCGGGTCAGGACCCCAAGCGGGGGAGAGTTAGTGATTCATGGTGAGAGACCCCAGTATGGACCCGCTGTATGTTCAACAGCGAGGGCTAGGCGCTACCTTCAGCAGGGATGCGCAGGTTACGTCGCGTATGTGATGGATACCCGGGAGACGGGTAAGGCGACAGTGAGCGAGGTTCCGGTGGTCCGAGACTTTGCAGACGTTTTCCCAGAGGAGCTTCCTCGGATACCTCCGGAGCGACAGGTGGAGTTCAGGATCGACCTTGTCCCTGGTGCGGCTCCGATAGCCAAGGCACCATATCGGTTGGCTCCTCCTGAGATGCAGGAGTTGTCTACGCAGCTGCAGGAGCTGCTAGACAAGGGGTTCATTCGTCCGAGCAGTTCGCCATGGGGAGCCCCGATCCTGTTCGTGAAGAAGAAGGACGGGTCGCATCGGATGTGTATAGACTATCGAGAGTTGAACAAGGTAACGGTGAAGAACCGTTACCCGCTTCCGAGGATTGATGACCTCTTTGACCAGCTTCAGGGAGCATCTTGGTTCTCCAAGATAGATTTGCGTTCGGGTTATCATCAGATGAGGGTCAGGGAGGAGGATATGCAGAAGACCGCGTTTCGGACGCGCTATGGCCATTATGAGTTCGTGGTGATGCCGTTTGGGCTCACCAATGCTCCTGCCGCGTTCATGGACCTCATGAACCGTGTATGCAGACCGATGCTGGACCGGTCTGTGATAGTCTTCATCGATGACATCTTGGTTTATTCCAAGACTCGGGAGGAACATGAGGAGCATCTGAGAGAGGTGTTAGAGACCCTGAGGAGAGAGAGCTTGTATGCCAAGTTCTCCAAGTGTGAGTTTTGGTTGCGCGAGGTGCAATTTTTAGGGCACCTCGTCAACCAGAACGGAATTCTGGTCGATCCGGCCAAGGTCGAGGCCGTGATGAGGTGGGAGGTTCCGAAGTCTCCATCTGAGATTCGGAGTTTCCTGGGATTGGCAGGCTACTATCGGAGATTTATCCAGGATTTCTCCAAGATAGCCGTACCCCTGACGCGGCTGACGAAGAAAGCCGTGGTCTTTCGGTGGGGACCCGAGCAGCAGGCTGCATTTGAGACACTGAGGCAGAGATTGTGCGAGGCGCCGATCCTAGCATGTCATATTGTTTATTAGATGTTACAGACTCAAGACTTACACTAGATATTTTTCCTTCATTTTAAAATACATGTGTAGATTAAATACAACAAACACTGATAATACAAAAAAAAAAAGTTATTGACTTACTAGGTAACACGCCTCACCCTCAATGAGAAGTCGTAGTTTCAACTCTTACGTTTTAAAATATCTATTTGTGACTGACCAATGGCTAAAACGAAATTTTGTCTAAAAAATAATGGCAAATGGGGAACAAAAAATATTGGGGTTAAACGCAAACTTATACGTAAATGTTGGGGCCTATTGCAAACAAAAAAAATGCAAAAACTGACACGTCATCATTACCTGTTGATGACCGGTTAAGGGTCCGGAAATGAAACGTTTTCTAAAATATAATGACAAATGAAGAACAAAAAATAAATTTGAGGTTAAATCGAAACGAGGATGTATAAATAATGGTTTTTAAGGTATTAACCCTATGCAAATTAAACAAAGAAAAAAACTGTTTAACGAAGTGGTTGATGCAAATTGTTAATAAATAAACTACATGGTCCAGATGTGCAAAAGAAAAGACGATCTTATATTCGAAAAAAAAAGCTTATATTATAATAATCAAATGTCGTAAAATCACTTTTAATAATAATAATAATAATAATAATAATAATAATAGTTTGGGCCCCTTTAAAAGATGGGTCATGCACCGTCAACCCTATCACTCACCCTCTTGGACGGCTCTGAAGATGAGCGTCGAGTTGAGTCCGATCAGATCTAAAAACATATCCACAATCTACAAATCTCGTAGCAACCGGTTACACAAGTGACTACTACGTTTCCAAAATGACAGAAAAATAGTTAGACCTGGTGTGTGGGTGTTTCAGATGCATGTTTTACTACATGTGTGTGTGTGGGTGGTTTTTTTTTTTTTTTTTTTTTTTTTTTTTTTTTTTTTTTTTTTTTTTTCAGTGTGTGTTTGTTTGCATCACACACACACATATATATATATATATATATATATATATATATATATATATATATATATATATATATATATATATATATATATATGAAGGTTTTGTTGTTTTAATGTGTGTGTGTGAGAGAGAGAATAAAAGACATGTGTTCATTTATTTTTAATATTTGTTAAATAGAAGAATAGTATAATAGTCTTTTCAATTTGAAAGTTACCAAAAAAAAAAACAAAGTTGATAGAAAAAGACTACGATCAAAATTTTTTAATAGTTTGGACATTTTTAAAAAAAAATCATTCCACAAGGACTATTTTTACAGTTTTATCATATTTAAACAAACAAACTCTTTGGATTTTTGGACTATTTAATTATAAAGACTCTATTAAGATAAATAAGAATCCATTCGCAATGCATCATTGCATCCAAGGTAGCAAATTATACAAAAAACTTTAAAAGTTTCCTCATCTTCTTCGTTCTTCATCCTTGATAATATACGATTCAATTTCAGCAAGCGACACAAGGGGCCTAACATACACCCCAATGGCATACACTGAATGGTTGTAAACACTACCATAAAATCCCCCAAATGAAACCTTTGGTGTAAAATTATACACAAACTGTGTAAGTGAATTGTCAACAACACGTCCAAAGGGTCCATACTTACGGATGTTGGTACCAAATGCAATCGAAACCAATTCGCCATTGTAGGCGCCATTGTTATACTGACCACTTACAGAAGTCAAATACTCCCTTGGGTGATCAAATGTTACCTACATTTTTATATATACAAAAATAACAACTGTTTTGAGTTCAATGAATGTTAAAGAGAGATGATTAGATGGACGTGCATGGTAATTAATACTAACCATATCAAATTTTAAACCAGTGAGTTCTCCACGAATTTCTGAACGAAACACTTTCCCATTTACAGCATATAGGAATTGGATCGAATCGATCTGATAGTGTCTATGTGAAATTAGAATTTGAACAATTGTAGTCCCTCCACCTTCGTCCCATATCGATCCTTTCATTTCTTTGGGACCCAACCTTAACATGTTCTCCATTTGACAGCGAGTAACTAACTATTCAAGTTTCCAAAACCCTAAAATAAACAAAGGGGATTCAAGTAGACTTTATATATTCTTTGGTGTGTTTTGTTGGATAGAATGGAATGACAAATAAATGGACATATAAATAATGAAATGAAACATTATAATTCTATTATCATTTTCGGTTACTATTGTAGAGTAAAATAAACCATTAATATTCCATATTGTTTGATAGATTTGAAATGATGAATGAACAGAATTAAATTAATGGACAATGACAAAATACCCTTGTAAGATATGTTTTCTTCAGCAAATTTCGATTATCATTCATATATTTAATTAAAGACATCTCCATATAGGTAAGTAAACAATATTAAGATACATATTTCAAAATGCAGATAACATTCATCAATAATATTTTAATTCAAACTCCTCGTTTTTTATACATTCATCATTCTTGAGATCAAAGAAATCCCAGAAAAGTAAATAATCGAAATCGCAGAAAAAAATATCTCGAATAAAAATAAAGAATGGGAGACTGGACCTGCATCGCCAAGAACCCTTCCTTTGTTATTCTTCATTTATTACATATCTTCACCATAATCCATGTTCTTTGAGAAAATTTAATCATTTTTTTTATCACCACAAGTTTCTTAAAAGATCATATTTTAGGTTTTGATAAATGCAACGCCATTGTCTTCGTTAATTGCATATCTTCACCGCCATATTGCACATCAACGCCACTGTTAATCGACAGCGAGATTTTGTTTTAGGGTTTGATAATTTTAACAGAAGGCACACATGTTTAACAAAAATCTGTAATGGAAATTTGGATTAGACAGAGACAAAGAAGAAGATTTGACATGGACTAGGAGGAGATAATTAAGGGAATAAGGGGTGGTTTGGGATTGCTTATTTACAAAAGATTAATTTTTCTTTTGTAAATGTGTTTATTATTTTATCCAATTTTAAAAGAGTGGCTTGACTTATAAAACCATTTATACAGTACAAGTCAAAAAACCACTTTGACCTAGCATAACATTTACTCATTTAGGACCAAACCCATTGTCGATATAAACACATCAATGATTTCAAATCACACAATTAACTCTAGAACATAATGATGATAACAAAAAAAAAAAAAAAAAAAATTCAAGTGACCGATTTCAGCTCACAAGAAAATGATGATAACGAAAAATTCAAAAATCTAATTCACATGGTTATCTCTATAACAGAAACATAATAACAAAAAAAGGGAAAAAAAACCCTTCAAATTACCATCTCAGTCACATGCTATCTCTGTATCAAAATGATTATAACCAAAACTTCAAACCATCGGATAAAAAAAATTGATGCTAGGAAAAAATAAAAATAAATAAATAAAAACCTTAAGCATATGGAATTCATTAAATCAAGAAAGTAATGGAACTTTTTATCCTAGTTTGTGCTAAACGCGTGACTGATTAATCACTTGACTACAATCGATAACATAATAATACTGTGCTCTAGACTACAACTAAAATTTTATTCCCTTGATTTTGAAAGAATTGCTTTCAACTTCAATCATCATCTTCAATATTTATGATCGTGGTAGGTTTTTGTTCAGTTTCAGCTACCGATCCAGAGGCCTTCACATAGATCCCAATGTCATGAATACACGAGTTGTAATCACTGCCGTGAAATCCCCCAAAGCGATCCTTGCATTTCTCTGG
This sequence comes from Lactuca sativa, assembly GCF_002870075.4. Classification (NCBI taxonomy): domain Eukaryota; kingdom Viridiplantae; phylum Streptophyta; class Magnoliopsida; order Asterales; family Asteraceae; genus Lactuca; species Lactuca sativa. Next base: position 24,360,683 of record NC_056628.2, read on the forward strand.
GACCCAACTTCATCATGGCTGCCATTTGATGGCGACTAAAAGATGCTTCAGGTTTGAATTTTAGAGCCTAAAGAATAAGGAATTTATTAGCATTCTGGATCGATAAATTCGGACTAACTAACTATATATTTGTTAGCAGGATGTATATCACGATAAATTCGGATTAACTAACTATACATCTATTAGCAGTATATATATCACAATCACAATAAATATAATATATGCTGCTAAAAATATCACTATATATCTATTGGCGGGATATATCACAATAAATATAATATATATCCTGCTAAAATTATTGTTTTTTAGGGAGTGAAAATTTGAGGGGTGATGGTTCAAAAGAATAGAGTGTACTGCAGAAATGCTCATGTTTTATGGTTTGGTTCCTAAAAAGTTTATTTATTTTATTTTTAACACTAGTTTATAATCCGTGGGAACCACAGTTATAAAATTAATTAAATTTTTATAGTAAAAACTCAAAATTATTAATCAATTATTTTAAATAAATTATTAATTAAAAGATGTTTTTATTAGTTATATGAAATTATAATCGCTGATTCAAATAAATATGTAAAATTAATTTTTAATATATATTAGACATTTTTTATTTGTGAATTAATGAAAACAATAATATAAAATTTAAATTTAAAATTTAAAATTTAAAATAGAGAATAAATACATTGACAAATAGCATCACATTAATGATGATGTCTAATAAATTTAAAATAGAAAACTAATAGATTGACAAGTGTCAACACATTAATTAAGATGTCTAATATGATGACACATGACAAAAAAAAAAACCACTGTTTTATTAGTATAAAGATAAATATTTTAATAATTAAACTTCTTAAACTTTTACATCCAGCCGGTTGGTAAACAAGCTTCACATCAATTCTTTTCCACTTTATTGCAACACAAATTCAAAACTTTGTAAATGGTTATCCTTTCTTCCCACATTACTTCACATATTTTTTTTATTAAAATAAAAATATATGAGACTAATTTAAAAAAAGTATAAAAACTAATAATGATATTATTTCATTATAAAATGAAAAATGACAAAAGTAAATAATAATTAAAATATTTCAATAAACTATCAATGTCTATATGATTTTCAAACAATTAATTGTAGTTTTCGATTAGACGAAACACAATATCGATCATTTCTACTCATTCTTCTATTATTGGTAGTGCTCTACATGCTTCTTCGAATGTGTCAATTGTCTTGAGAAACCGTTGTATATTATACAATGCTATTTTTATGCTTCTCGGCTGCAGAAAGCGATAATTAGATTTCCATTATTACCATTCGTGTTTTTACACGTTGAAAATCATGAGTCATTTCTAACACATTCGTATCAACAATACTCCATTTGCTATCATTAAAGCGCAACAATTCATATAATTTATTGGCAGTCATCACTCTAATCATTGGATTAACGACAGACACTATGAATTAAAAAGTATATATATATATATATATATATATATATATATATATATATATATATATATATATATATATATATATTTTAAAGTGAAGTGATTCCAAATATATAAAACATATTCATAACAACAATTATAAAACATCAACTAGTCTAACATAACATGTTTGTCTAAACTAGATATGACCCTGTCTTTTAGAGTTCTACCTGTTTTCAATTTGAAAGTTTTAAAACACTATCATTTCCTCCTTATTTTAATGTTTGGCTTTGGTGGTAAGATGTGTGATACCTTTTCTATTTCTACATCCGAGATTTTGCTTGGCAAAAATAATAAAAAAACCAATGTTTAATTTAAGTATAGATACAAATATAATTTATATATTTTTAATTAAATGCTATCTTTATCGGGACCAATTCTGAAAGTTGTTGTGGATGGTATATAATCTTTCTAAACAACATCCACACAAATTGATTAAGGACACTTTCAAACACATTGATTCAGACTAATTCAACGGTATTTGTATAATGCAAATCAATATTACTCGTAAATTTAACAATATGAGAAAATACAAGTCATGTGAAAAAATATGGACGTCCTAGAGTTGTCCTTCGTATTCCAGAGGTTCCAGAGTAATTCTTTTTATTTCGCACTCGTAATTCGCATTCCGGAATCAAATTAAATATGTGACATACACTAAAGTAACAAAAACACTGCAATCAATATGGTATTCTGGAGATATTACACACATTCCGGTCTAGATCCACACATTCCGGACTATACTATAACAATAACACTGCAATCAATATGCATTCAAACAATAATGTTAAGTTTGGCCTTGTTTTTGCCTACTCGAGAATACTCATTCCGAAGTGAGTGATTATTTTTCAAAAAATATTAGATGTGGTTATTATATTCAAAATACCTTCAAAATTTGGTTAGATTACTTACGCCTTGTTCCCGAGTTCCACTTAATGAGAGAAATGAGAGGATACGGAGGGAAAGTGAGGGGTGTCGAAGGAAAATCGTGTTCCCGAGTTTCATTAATGGAAAGAAAGTGAGGGGATGAGAAAGATTTTAGAGTCATATTTCCTTCCAAATTTTCCTCCCAAATTGGGCGGATTTGAAAAGAAAGTAAGGGGAAGGAAAGTTATAAGTTTTATTTTCTTTTTCTTCCTAACTCGGGAACAGAAAAACTAAAAATTTTCCTTTCCTTTCCTTTCATTTCATTCGAACTCGGGAACACAAAGTAATGAATATTTTCTTTCACCTCCCTTTCTTTCTGTCAAAATTTTCCTTCCCTTTTCTTTTAGGGTGGTGATATTTCCACTTGCATATTTGATACTTCCACTTAAAATCAAATTGCTTTTACATTTTTACCCTTATTTGGAATTTACAAATATGGAAATAGATAAGAATCGCAATAATCAAGTGAATAAGATCCTTCTTTCCAAACATCGACACATTCCTCTTCCTATTAGCCAATCATCGTTCAAGAATTTTCTTTTTTCTTCGCATATCGCCATTATTTTTTCTCCGTTTGCTAGTCGTTGCTGTTTCATTGCCCTTCGCCAGTTGCCGGTATTGAGAAGTAGGAGCCATAAAAAACAAAGTATTTAACATTTGTTAATTATATTCCTAATTTCATTTGGATTATATTACATTTGTTTCTATCGGTTCATAAGTTTTTCACAATATGAAAATAAACAAATGTAATATAAGCCATTTTTGTTTTAGGTTTTGCATGATTGAGAGTTAGTCGGCATTTGAATCTAAAATTAATATGTGCATGGCCATTCATTTGTTTCTAGAAGGTCAAAGATTAATGATAAGATTAAATGGAATTTGAAAACGAATGTTTCGAAAAATAATATTCTCAACTAGAGACCTGGTTCAAGGTTTTTTACACACAAATTGACAGTTTCGTGAAACCCTTGTTGATCGACTTCGACTTATCAAAAGGGAGTGCATTTGAATAATTTGATTTCAATGATAAATTTTATACATGAATAAAGTCGTAGCATATATTTGAATGATTTTATGGTTAACAGAGTTTTATATTCTAAAATGACGTTAATTTGAATGCATTCGAATAATGGGTTTGTTTGATGAATAATAAAAACACAAAACAAAAACACAAATTGATTTTTATAAGCGATAAAAAAAGGGGAAAAAAAGAAAAGACTGAATCATTTGGTTGAATGTTTTAATAGATAAGAAGCGGCACATGTTATCTATTTATAACTCTTCATTTTATTTTTCTTGTAAACTTTAAATAAAGGTAAAAATGTCAAATCAATTTATTTTTAGTGAAAGAATCATATATACAAGTGGAAATATCAGGATCCTTTCTTTTAATGAATTTACATAAAAACTCGGGAACATTAATTTCCGGTTGGCAAAATCCAACACGACAATAACAATTAATAACATTGAATATCCAATGATGATGAATGCCCCTTTGCAAAACTCAATAACCATATGGAACTGATTAAATAAACTAATTAAAGTAGCCTTCTAACTAATTTGTGCTATACGACCGAGTAATCACTTGACTACAAGTGATAAAATTTAATTTCACTACTTTTATTCCATTGGTTTTTAAACAAGCTCTTTCAGCTTTGATCATCTTCTTCACTTTTTATCTTGCCAATATCGGCTTCAGATTCAGCAACCGATCCAGTGGCCCTAACATAGATCCCAATGGTGTAGAGCCACGAGTTGTCGTCACTTCCATGAAATCCCCCAAACGAACAATTTGGTCCGAAATTATATGCAAATGGTAATGGTACATGGGAACTGTAAACACCATCATATCCGACCCTTCCAAAGGGTCCATACTTACGTACGTTGGTGCCAAATGTAATAGATACCAATCTGCCACACCAATAACCCGCATACTAACCACTTACAGAAGTCAAGTACTCCCTTGGGTGATCAAACTTCACCTGCATTTTCCAATTCCGGAAAGTAACAACTGTTTTTCAGTTCAATGGAAGTTAAAGAGAGATGAGTAGATATGGACATGGTAGTTAATACTTACGATATCAAAATATAAATCACTTGGTTTTCCATGGATTTCTGAAGGAATCAGTTTCCCATCTACAACGTATACAAACTGGATCGAATAGACGCCATAGTTTTCATATGAAATTAGAATTCGGTCGATTTTAGACTTGCCACGGTCGTCCCAAATAGATCCTTTCATTTCTTTGGGACCCAACTTCATCATGTTTTCCATTTGACTGCGACTAAAAGATGCTTCAGGTTTGAATTTCAAAACCCTGAAGAATCAGGAATTTATTAGCATTGTTGAACTATAAATTCGGACTAGCTATATATTGTTTGTTAGGGAGTGAAAAGTTGAAAGGCTAAGGTTTAAAAGATTAGAGTGTACTCCATGAATGATCCCTTCAGTATGTAACGCTTTATGGTTTGGTTCCAAATTAAGAAAACTTATTTTTATAATTTATCCTTATTTCTGGAGTTTGTTTGCTTTTCATCACCATATCTTTTATGCTCCTGTTAAATTTCTTTTAGGGTGGAGGGAATGTTTCCATCCATCCATCCCAATGTGCACATCTACTTTTATCTGTTTTCTAAGTTCATCTCAAACTCAAAACGCTTAACACATTATCTTTCTATCCCGTATGATCATCCCTTTCCACACTTTATTTTATAAAAAATAAAAATATATAAAGCTAATTTAAAAAAAGTAAATAAAAAGATTAAACAAATACGGATAACATTTCATTAATAAATAAATGTATAAATTACACGAATGATCCCTATGGTTTGTGGTAACGTGCACACTTAATCACTAAATCTTTTTTCTTTACTTGGAAGGTTCTTACTATTTAATTTTGTTGGGTCTTTGGTACCTATTACATCTGAAATGATTATATTTCCCTTACTATTTTTTTAAAAGCATTTTATTAATTATTAATTATTTACTTATATTTAAAAAAATAAAAGGGAAATCTCCGATAAAATCTCAATATTTTTGATCAGTTTATGGTTTAGTTTCAACAATTAATTTTTGAGAAAAAAAACCCCAACTATCTTATTTTATAGACAATTTATTATTTTATGTTGGAATAAAATAAGGGTTGTTTCGTTAATATAGGAAAAATATAAAATAATTAAGGCTATGTTTGGCGGACTAGCTGAAAAACTAGTTGTTAGCTGAAAAGCTAGCTGATGGCTAAAAAACTAGCTGTTAAATAAAAAGCTAGCCGATAGCTGAAAAGCTAGCTGATAAAAAATAACGTTTGGTAAAACTAGCTGAAAAGCTAGCTGAAATATATAAAATTACATAAAAGGACATGTAAGAATATGTGTTTCTATAATTAATTAAGGGGTGTGTTTGGAAAATTTAAAAAAAGCTCCTAAAAAGCTAGTCTAAGTAGCTTTTCAAAAAGCTAGCTTATAAGCCAGCTTATCAGCTACTTTTTGGCTTACCAAACACGACAACATAAAAAAAGCTCGAAAAATAAGCTAGCTTTTCAGCTAGATGTGGCGCGCCAAACACAGCCTAAGACTTCAAGCTCCTTCTTCTTCTTCTAGGCCTCAAGAACACACAACTCACTCAAAAATGACTCACACACTCAATGAAAGCTCTAGGGTTTCGTGGATTAGGGTTTGGGATCTAGAGGCTAAGAATGAGGCTGATGGGAGGAGAATAAGATGCTTAAATAGGGTACATAAGACCGAAGTTAGGGTTTCCCAAACCCAGACCAACTCGCTGAGTTAGTCCTCCAACTCATTGAGTAGTCACTTAACCCGCGACCCAAAATCTGCTCCTACTCGTCGAGTCATCCCCCAGACTCGACGAGTTACCTTCTTGCCTTGGGGATTTCCTTTCCTTTCTTAGCCTTCTGGATTTTGGGTGTTACAACTCTCCCCCACTTAAACTAGACTTCGTCCTCGAAGTCTGCTACGGCCAACTACCCCGCAACCTCTCACGACATTCCTATACGATGCATACTCTGTATGCTCGGCCCAATCTTCGAAGGACCGCTTCTATTGGCCTTCCTTCCAGTCTTCTTGAGCGAAATGCTAATCCTCAAAGGCATCCTCTTGAGAACCATCCAATCACCATAAACCTTGAGTCCATCGCACTTACCTAATCGACAATCCTTCTGGTACTTCCTGAGTACTTATATTGAACATCCAAGGGGGTTCACCCCTTTTTCCCTACGCGGTCACTGGCCTTCCCAAGGTAACTTTCCATAAGCAACAACCTTCTATATCTCTGTGTGGGACAACCCTTCATTGTAACTAAATCTCCAGCCACTCCCAGCGTTGTCCCTTTGATGCTACCCACTGAATGCTTCCACTTATCACGTCTCAGTGTTGAACACCCAACCCAACGAATGGATCAGATAATCATTCGAGTAAAAGATTTATCCCCGTAACGGTTAGACCCAGACGAAAGCTACGCAACATAATCAAATCCTTCCCTCTGAGATTATTTGACCCCGCTGTGAGAGGCGTAACACCACTCGGTCAACTGGTTGCTCCGCGCAAGAGTTCCCTTATCCTTGCTCCTGTACGGAGGTCTGACTGTCTCTTATCCGCTTTCCGAATGAACCGAGATCACCCTGGTCCAAAACACAATGAACACTCAGATCACTTAGTCTATGATACCCCCATCCAAAAAGGGCTAAATCTCTCTTTCCCCAAGGCCAGAATCCTTAAAATAGCTAATGATCGGGCCACGACCCCATTAGTACAATGATGAAAACTCACATCTCGATCTAAACAATAACTCATGAGGTCACTAATGAGGTCCTGACTCTTCTAACCGTCACCTATCTATTCAAATGACTAATTCTCAAACACCATCCAAAATACCAAAAACACCTATCTATAATCATTTATGATTAGACATATATGTATAAACATGTATAGTCATATATAATTATATCTCTTTGCCATATAATCATTTATGATCAAGATCTTAAGTTTTTTTTAAATCATAAATAAACTGTCTCATATATATATATATATATATATATATATATATATATATATATATATATATATATATATATATATATATATATATATATATATATATATATTAATCCTTTTGTGTTCATATATTATTACTATATTATTTCCATCATTGATTATTTATTTTTTCAATATATCATTATCCAACATAATAATTTTAATGTTGTTTATATCTTTAAAACATATTTTAAAATTAATTTAAATTAATAATTAAGTAAACAAAAAACATTAAAATTGTTTTAAGATAATACATGGGTTATAACCTGGTTAACCAACAAATTATTTTTTATATACCAAAGAAGCATAAAATGATTCAAATCGCAGATTTCACGCATGTAACAAAATGATAATAACAAAAAGAAAAAATCAAAAACAATATATGATCTATGATGACAAAAAAAAAAAAAAAAAAAAAAACTTTGCATATTACGAAAGTCAATAAGCATATGGGATTTGATTAAAAACCAAGACAAGTTAAAATACTAATTTGCTACTTTTAGTCCATCAATCTTGAAGAAGTACTTTCATCATCTTCACCTTTATCACTTCCAATATCCATTTCAATTTCAGGTTCAGCAATCAATCCAAGGGGCCTAACATAGACCCCAATGGAACACAGACACGTCTTGTAAACACTACCATGAAATCCCCCAAACGAAAACGCGGGTATGAACTTATACACAAACTGCGGATCCGAACTCTTAAGAGTACTTCCAAAGGGTCCGTACCTAGTCTTGTTGGTGCCGAATGTAATCGAATTCAATTTCTTTATGCCATATTGACCACTTAGAAAAGTCAAATACTCCTCTGGGTCATCAAACGTCACCTGCATTTTTCAATTAATGATCAGTTCAATGAACGATAAAAGAGAGATGAAGAGATGGACATGCATGCATGTAAATACTTACGATATCAAATTTCGAACCACAGGGTTTTCCATGGATTTCTGAAGGAAGCGTTTTCCCATTTACAGCATACACAAACTGGATCGAATATACAGTATGTTTTCCATACGAAATTAGAATTTGCATGATTTTGGTCTTGCCACCTTCGTCCCAAGTTGTTCCTTTGATAATCTTTGGACCCAACTTCGACATGTTTTCCATTTGACAGCTTGTAAAAGATGCTTCAGGTTCAATTTCGAAACTCTGAAGATTGAGGAAGTTATTAGCATTCTTGAACTATATATAAATGTTGGGGAGCTAACATTATTAATCCTTAAGAGATTTGAAATTATCTTTGTTTATATCTGTAATTATCTTTTCTATATATAACTAACTAATTAGGCGAATAACATTCTTATGCTTAATCCTTATATATTTGGAATCAGATAATATCAATGGCATCTATATCCATGCATGAAAAATCTGTGTAACTTTTTTTTAATGTTAAATTTATTTTATTGCTATATCTAATTTAATAATAACTACTTATTTGGTTGGTTTCAATTTTTTCATGATGCTATTTTTCACGCGTCAACCATTCTGTTCAAGTTAAGCGTTATTTCTAATTTATGTAATCTAGTTTTGATTTAATCTTATTTTATTAAGAATTGCGATATTACCTCTTAACATTTATCACAATCAGGAATCCTTGATTTAATCTTGTTTTATTAAGAATTGCGTCCTCTCTGTGGATCGTTGAATCGAGCATTCCAAAGGGACCAAACTTACGTTTGTTGGTGCCAAAGCCAAATGCAATCGAAGCCAATTCATTCTGATTACGACCACTTACCCAAACCAAATACTCGTCAGGGTAATTAAATGTCACCTGCATTTTTTACAGTTCTTTTTGTTCATTAAAAAGTAAATGGATATGAGTAGACGGGCATGGTAATAGTAACACTTACAGTATCGAATTTTAAACCAAAGGGTTTTCCATACATTTCTGAAGAAACCACTTTCTCATCTACAACATATACAAATTGGATTGAATTGACCTCAGAAGAACCATGTGAAATCAGAATTTGCACAATATCAGTATTGCCCTTTTCATCCCAACACGTCCCTTGCGTTCCATAGGGATTCACTTTCACCATGTTTTTCATTTTGACTGTGAGTAAAAGATGCTTCAGGTTTAAATTTTTAAACTCTAAGCCATGTTGATCCATTATAGAAATCATCTCAATCTTTGGCCCTTAAATGACAACAATCAATGGAAAAGCAGTTGACACATATATGCTGGTGAAAATAACCAATTCATTGTAATACGAGATTTTCATAAAGTTTGTTGTAATATGCCTGGATGGGGACTAAATGGTCAAAATAGTAATCAAGACTATCGTGAATTTATTGATTAATTGGTGGAATTAGAATGACATTATAGACATTTAGTCATTAGACATTCAAATTAGTTCAAGCCTTCATCAAATTAGATTCGTTAATTAATAGGGGAAATCAAACTTTTAAACTGGCATATCATACATCACAATTCATGATCTTGCAACAACACCAAATTTGAGCTAAGTCATTATCATTAATAAACAATTTCATGCCAAAAACTTGTGAGATTATATTGGCATTTTAATTGTTTTTTTTTGGTCAACTGTTTGAAATCAGATCATACTTCATAGGTTTATGTGGATGTCATTATGTGATTTGATTTTAATTGCTTTACTTATCGATTTCAGAACATTTTATTTTCAAACACTAAGACGGATTCACAATTTAGTTTTTGGATTGTTTTCCCTCATGTGCAGTGACGGAACCAAGAATTTTGATATGGGGGTACAAACATTGTTAATATATATATATATATATATATATATATATATATATATATATATATATATATATATATATATATATATATATATTATATGTAGTTATCCAATATCGGACATTAAAAAACATGTTATAATCTCTTTAGTTGGGGTACAATAACATGAAAAATATTTAAAAATAATATTTTTTATATATATCATACATACTTATAAAGCTAACATTTTTTTTTGAATCTAATGCATTTGAAACTCCCAATCTTTTTTTCTTTCACTACATTCATTTGAAACTCCCATGACTTTTCAATTTCTTTATAATAATAATTATAATTTGGTAATTAGGTTAAATAAATATCAAATCTAAAGTGTATTCATATATAAACTAAATTTCAATATTAAAATAATATCTTTAATTCTATTTATAAAATTATATTTTTTTAACTTTTAACATATTATACTTAATTTATTAGTTTTAATATATTGTTGAATGTAAACCACTATCATTTTAAAGGTATAATTTTTGAACAATTTGTATAAAATACTTAAATTATTAATTAAAATATAACATTATTGGCTCAACTTAAATATAAATTTTATTTAACTTAAACAACCAAAAGATTATTTTATAAATAATTAAAAGTGATAAATTGTAGTGTATTTCTAATAATGATTGTAAGTTGGTTAATAAGGTTAAATAAATATCAAACCTAAAGTGTAATCATAAATAGACTAAATTTCAATTTTAAAATAATATCTTTACTTCTATTTATAAAGTTATGTCTTTAAATTTTAACATATTATATTTAATTTATTAGATTTAAAATGTTGTTGCATGTAAACCATTATCAGTTTAAAGCTACAATTTTTGAACAGTTTGGAAGAAATACTTAAATTGTTAATTTAAATATAATATTATAGTGTCAACTTAAATATAAATTTCAGTTCCACTAAAAAAAACAAATAATATTTTGTAAATAGTTAAAAGTGATAAATTATAGTCATAAATGCAAAAACTAAATTGTAATATCAGTTTAACTAAAATATTTCATAAATATATTTATATAATCGTTAAAAAATTTCAAATAAGTAGCTTAAAATAACTTATAATAACAATAGTTAAAAATAACTCTATATCAATGATTATATTGTTACCTTTAAAATCAAAAAATAATGTTTGATGTTTTAAATAATTATATTGATAGAAATTAAAACACTAAAAAAATATATTTTAAAAAATTAGGTAAAAATAACAACTATAAATAATATTAAACCATATATAATATTGAATTTTATTGATGTGTAACTCGCGAGTAGAAATCATTTAAACGATTGAGATTATGACGTTATAATATATTTATATATTATCATATAATTCAAAATAGTCATTATATTATATCAAATTAATATATGTTACGAAATATTAGTTTGTGAATGACTATTGGATTCTCCATTTCTCCCATAACTCCTCATCATTATTTAACATTAGTAACAACCATTTCAATGTGTTTTATGAATGTAATAATACACCATCATAAAGTGCATTCATATTATAACTCATCTTTCATCTTATTTGGATAGTATAAATAGTGAGCCATATGTATTAGAAACTTGATGATTTCATCACAAGTATTGGAATAAAAGTTCTCTCTACTCTCATTTCTTTCTTTACCTCATATTTTATATTGTTATTTGATCATATTTTATAACACGTTATCAGCACGAGGAAAGTTGAAGGCAAAAAGAAAACTAAATTGTAATATCAGTTTAACTAAAATATTTCATAAATATATTTATATAATCGTTAAAAAATTTCAAATAAGTAGCTTAAAATAACTTATAATAACAATAGTTAAAAATAACTCTATATCAATGATTATATTGTTACCTTTAAAATCAAAAAATAATGTTTGATGTTTTAAATAATTATATTGATAGAAATTAAAACACTAAGAAAATATATTTTAAAAAATTAGTTAAAAATAACAACTATAAATAATATTAAACCATATAACACGTAACAAAAACCCATATCCTAATGATAAAAGTGGTCAAGGCAAAAAGAAAGTTGAAAATGTTTGTCACCGATGTGGAATGACCGGTCATTGGTTGCTTACATGTCGCACTCCAAAGCATTTTGTTGATCTTTATCAAGCTTCTCTAAAATATAAAGAAGGAAAAAATGCGGAAACAAATTTTGTTCAAAATTATTTTTCCGAAGATCAACTAGAAATGGGACATTTGGATGTCGCCGATTATCTTGCCTACACGGAAGGGACAAACGGTGCTATGGATGGTGATGGAAGTACCCAATTTTTCCCATAAAAGGAGATGGATATGCCATATCATGAAATTGTTGGTTTTCTAGTATCATTTTATTTTTGCATTATGTTTGTTTAAAGTCATTGTCATGGTCAAGAATAATATGTAGTTTTGTTTAATGTCGTTTATGATTTTTATGTTATAGTCGTTTCATGAGAAGAGATCTCGATGATTCTTCTCAAAATAATAATATGTGACTTTATTTATCTAAGTTGAATATTTCTTATTTCTTATTATTTTATTATATATTTTTATTTTGAAGAGAAATATGGATATTCGCAAAAGAAATGAGGAAGATATATGTCTTGCAGACAGTGCAACAACACATAGCATTTTTAATAATGAAAAATATTTTGCTTACTTATCAATTGGAGAAGCAAATGTTAATACAATAACGGGTAGTGCAAAAATGATTGAAGGCTCCGGAAGAGCGAATATCATATTACCACAAGGGACAATAATTACAATTGGAGATGCATTATTTTCATCAAAATCACCAAGAAATTTATTAAGTTTTAAGGATATTCGGTCCAACGGATATCATGTTGAAACAACCAATGATGGTGATAAAGAGTATCTCAATATTACAAAAATGATATCGGGTAAGAAAAGTCTTTTGGAAAAATTACCAGTATTGTCCTCCGGATTGTATTATACAAATATTAAAATGATTGAATCTCATGCTATTGAAAATAAAAGGTATGATAACATCTACAAAGTTTGGCATGACCGGTTGGGCCATCCCGGATCAGTTATGATGCAAAAAATAATTGAAAGTTCAAGTGGACATTCCTTGAAAAACCAGAAGATTTTTCAAGCTAATGAATTGTCTTGTGTTGCATGTTCTCAAGGAAAATTAATTTCACGTCCATCATTGAATAAAGTTGGGTATGAAAGTCCTAGTTTTTTAGAAAGAATTCAAGGGGATATATGTGGACCAATTCATCCACCCTGTGGACCATTTAGATATTTTATGGTCTTAATTGACGCGTCAACTAGATGGTCACACGTGTGCTTGTTATCTAGCCGTAATCTCGTTTTCGCAAGATTACTAGCACAAATAATCCGCCTAAGGGCACATTTTCCTGATTACCCAATTAAGAAAATTTTGACTTGACAATGCTGGAGAATTTACATCACAAGCTTTTAATGACTATTGCATGTCGATTGGGATAACTATTGAACATCCTGTTGCATATGTTCATACACAAAATGGTTTAGCTGAGTCGTTAATCAAACGCCTTCAATTAATTGCAAGACCATTACTAGTGCATTCTAAACTTCCTACATCGACATGGGGACATGCAATTTTACATGCGGCATCACTTATACGCATCAGGCCAACTAGTTATCATAAGTTCTCCCCTATTCAATTGGTTTGCGGCCATGTACCAAATATTTCCCATCTAAGGACGTTCGAATGTGCAATTTATGTACCCATTTCTCCACCTCACCGCACAAAAATGGGTCCTCAAAGAAGAATGGAAATTTATGTTGGATACGAATCTCCATCAATAGTAAAATATTTAGAACCATCAACTGGAGATTTATTTACAGCTAGATTTGACGATTGTCATTTTGATGAATCAGTTTTTCTAACATTAGGGGGAGAAATAAAGAAGCTAGAGAATAAAATCTCTTGGAATGAATTATCACTTTCAGTTTTAGTTCCTCGTTCAAGTCAATGTGAACTTGAAGTGAAAAAGATAATTCATTTACAAAATATAGCAAATCAATTGCTAGATACATTTACTGACCCTAAGAGAGTAACAAAGTCTCATTTACTAGCTGTAAATGCTCCTGTTAGAATTGATATCCCAGAAGGAAAAAATACAGCTACAAATGAATCAAAGGCACGCCTGAAGCGTGGAAGACCAACCGGTTCCAAAGATAAAAATCCTCGAAAACGAAAGGGAGCAAATATAATTGATGGTCCAAAAGAGAAAACATAATCTTTTGAAAAGATTAATGAAGCTCCAGAAGAGCCCAATGACATAACAAAAGAAACTGAGGTACCTGAAAATTATGAAAATGAAGAGATCTCAATAAATTATGTCATGACAGGAATAAGATGGAACCGAAATAAGATAGACGTCGACGATAATTTTTCATATCATATTGCGTGCGAGATTATGGAAGAAAATGAGGATGTTGAACCTAAATCTATAGATGAATGTAGAAATAGAAAAGATTGGCCAAAATGGAAAGATGCAATAAACAAAGAGCTTAATTCTCTTACTCAACGAAAAGTTTTTGGACCTGTAGTCCGTACACCAAACGGAGTAAGACCAGTGGGACACAAATGGGTATTTGTGCGCAAAAGAAACGAGAAGAATGAAGTTGTGAGATATAAAGCAAGACTTGTTGCACAAGGTTTTACCCAAAGGCCCGGAATTGATTATGAAGAAACATACTCTCGTGTGGTTGATGCAATTACATTCCGTTATTTAATAAGTCTGGCAACGCATGAAAAATTAGAGATGCATCTGATGGATGTAGTTAACGCCTATTTATATGGTTCACTTGAGAATGATATTTATATGAAAATCCCAGAAGGGTTTAAGGTGCCAGAAGCACAAACTCCTAATTCTCGTGAAGTATATTCGGTAAAATTAAATAAATCTTTGTATGGATTGAAACAATCTGGTCGTATGTGGTTCAATTGTTTAAGTACATTTCTTTTAAAAGATGGCTATAAAATTGATCCATTAAGCCCATGTGTATTCATAAAAAAAATCCGGATAAGAATTTGTGATAATTGTTGTTTACGTAGATGATTTGAACATAATTGGAACTCCTGGAGAATTGGAAAATGCCACTTCTTGTTTGAAAGAAAAATTCGAAATGAAAGATCTTGGTAAAACGAAATTTTGTTTGGGTCTTCAAATTGAGCACACCAAAAATGGAGTTTTTGTACATCAATCTAGGTATCTAGAAAAGGTGCTTAAAAGGTTTTATATGGATAACTCACATCCATTGAGTACCCTGATGGTAGTAAGGCATTTAGATGCCAAAAAGGACCAACTTCGGCCTTGTGAAAATGTCACACCCCCAAACCAAGGATGGCGGAAACGTTCGGGGGTGGAGGACTTCATGTAAAGTATCACAACAACGAGTATAATAGTGCTCAAAGTAAATACAACCATCATAAATATAATTGAAAAAGTTTCACCAAAGTATATGTTTACATGATTCAAATCAATTACATTATGATACAAAGTGAACTGTTCGACGATTTATCGTCCCATCCTCAAAACGTTGTTGGTTTCCTGTTTTCACTGAATTCCTGAGAATACAAGTAGTTTTGAAAAGAGTCAACACAAAGGTTGGTGAGTTCATAAGCTTTTGACAGTAAGAGTTTGAAAATCGATCTTTGTAAAGAGATGTATGATACCAAGAAAAATCCAATATTTTCCTTACAAAAGTTATGTAGTCCTAAATACCAGAACCGAAAATGAACATCAATATGTCATACTTAAAGATATAAAAGTGATTTTAAGTCGGCATAAAACCTTTTTTTTTTATATGAAGGCGTACAAGTATTTTTCTATACTTAAAGTAATTTCAGTGAGCTAAATAGCCATAACTCGCTAATTTAAAGTTAGAACCCGTAAATCTTATGATTGTTAATATCACATGTGAGCTATCATAACCATACTATGACCTAGATGGCCTGAAAACGACGTTCTTCAGGCGTCGTAGAACTGAAATGACACTTGTCACCCGTAGACCTGCAGGTCCAACAGTAGCTAGCAGCAAGGTGTGGGGTGTCAAACCCAATATAGATCTATATACAACTGTCACGCTCTCCCTCCTGGAGACTCTGGTTACAATACAGGACTTATAAATTGGTTACTTTGGAAGTAACCCGAAGGGAATGACTCATAAATTTATTCAATAACAGATTTACGTGAACTAAATGGAAAACCTTTGATAAATAAGTTTAAGAGGTAATGGTACATAAACTATACCTATTATAGTTTATCCAAAACGTTTGTAATGTGTAAAAATTCTTCTATGAATGCTTTAATGTTATAAATTCATAAACTATGCTCATTATGGTTTAATGTGCTTGTTCCAAATAAATGAATAATCTTATCATATATGCCTATACTTCAGTATGATGATATACTAACAAGGTAACACATTCAATATTTAGAACTTGACATTATACACTTTGCTCAACATAATACAAAGTGTTATAAAAATTACAAGTTGTTAACAAATTTTCAGCCTTACTACACTGTTTTTGAAAATTCATAGAAAAATCATACGAAGTCGAAAACTAAATCCGTAAATTCTGGGAGTCCCCAAAATGTGTCTAGTTTACTCATAATTTTTATCATGATTTTTAATGACCTGAAACTTAGGTGAAAAAGTCCATAATCACAGACTGGTCCGGATTGGTGTTTGAAATGATAGGCAGTTTTGTAAAAATCACCATAAATTGTAGAAAAATCGTATGGAGATGTGCAAGTAGTCATTTTAAAGCTAAGAAGTGGAACTATATGCACCTAAAACAGTTTTGAAAACAAAAATTTTTAAGATGTCCAAAACAGTCCGTGAATGGAGTTGAACTTTTCTGATGAAAGCTGTTAGAAAGATGTAGTTATGTTCTTAATGTTTTAACTTGTATTCCCCCCCTAAAAACTTGAGAAAACATGAAAATGTAGGGGTATGAACTCACCTTGTGGGATTTCAGTAGATAAATATTGAAGAAGAGAAGTGTTCAACCCAAGAACACTTGAAGAATCGCTTGAAGATTCGAAGCTCTAACACAAATATAATGGAGTTTGTGTAAGATACCCATGATTTGAGTGGAAATAATTGAGATAATCTTAAAGGAAATGGATTATGCTTACCAAAGGTGGAGGAAACTCTCAAGATCAGCCCTTGAATCTCGGGTTTCTAGAGAGAGAAAGAGAGAGAGAAAGGAGTTTGATCTTCTTGTGAAATGAGAACAAATGAGAGAAAATGAGGAGAGAGGATGAATATCCAGCTCTCAAAAACGTAGGAGTTACTTGTGAAAGGGAGTAAAAGGTACAAGGTATGGTGGGGAGGTATGGCTGGTCATAGAGTGGGTGTGGGAGTGGTTGCTTGTGTCATAAAGTAAAGCAAAGTCAACACTCCACCTCTTTGTACTTTTACCCACTTGCTTTTATTATTTAAATAGAGATTTTTATGAATTTATGATTAAATTGTGAATATTTAGGGTTTATTATGTTAAAATATGATTTTGGGTGAAAACCCCGCGTTAAAATAATTAAAAACGGGCCTTAAACGCAAAACTACGCGAAAACCGGGAGAAAAATGTGTTCCCAGCGAGACCTCTCGGTCCTAGGCCGAGGTTCGGTCCCTAGGCCGAGGTTCGGTCAGGAGGGTGCATGGTTCGGACGCGGGTGGCTGGTCTCGGAAGCGAAGGCGCGCCAGAAGGAAGAAGCGAAGCGAGGCTGGTCCGAGGCTCGGTCCGAAGAGAAGCAGGTCCGACGCGAAGGCAAGGGTTCGGTCCGACGGCTGGCTAGAACCGAAGGTACTGTTGTGAACAGTAATGAACAGTACTTTCGGTTCGGATTTTCCCTTCTATGCTGGTTCGGTTCGGACCTTCCTTTAGTGCTGGGTTCGGTTCGGATCTCCTTCATGGCCGGGTTCGGTTCGGATGAACAGTGGTTTCGGTTCAGCTTATGAACAGTACTTTCGGTTCAGACCCTCATGAATAGTGCTTTCGGTTCGGTTCATGAATAGTACTTTCGGTTCGGAGGGTTCGGTTCCTAAGAGGGGTTTCGGTTCCTAAGGTCTGTTTTTCGCGTAGACTTCCGTTTTTGGGCTATTTTCGCCAAATTCGAGGGTCGGGATGCCCCGAGTGATTATAGAAAGTTGGGAGAGATTTCGAGAGAGATTTGAGAGAGATTCCTCGTTCTCAGAGAGATTTGGGAGAGATTTTGACGTACTTGGAGAGATTTCACATACAAAGAGATATTTGGGAGAGATTTCACATACTTAGAGAGATTTTGGAGAGATTTGACATTCTTGGAGAGATTTCTCATTCAGAGAGAGATTTGGGAGAGATTTCACATACTTAGAGAGATTTTGGAGAGATTTGACATTCTTGGAGAGATTTCTCATTCAGAGAGAGATTTGGGAGAGATTTCACATACTTAGAGAGATTTTGGAGAGATTTGACATTCTTGGAGAGATTTCTCATTCAGAGAGAGATTTGGGAGAGATTTCACATACTTAGAGAGATTTGGGAGAGATTTGACATTCTTGGAAAGATTTGGGAGAGATTTGACATACTTGGAGAGGTTTCACATAGAGAGAGAGATTTGGGAGAGATTTCACATACGGAGAGAGATTTGGGAGAGATTTCACATACTTAGGGAGATTTGGGAGAGATTTGACATACTTGGAGAGATTTCACATACGGAGAGAGATTTGGGAGAGATTTCACATACTTAGGGAGATTTGGGAGAGATTTGACATACTTGGAGAGATTTCACATACGGAGAGAGATTTGGGAGAGATTTCACATACTTAGGGAGATTTGGGAGAGATTTGACATTCTTGGAGAGATTTGGGAGAGGTTTCACATACTTAGAGATATGTGGGAGAGATTTCACATACTTAGAGATATGTGGGAGAGGTTTCACATACTTAGAGATATGTGGGAGAGGTTTCACATACTTAGAGATATGTGGGAGAGGTTTCACATACTTAGAGATATGTGGGAGAGATTTCATTGGTGACCTTTTTGAGTGTCCGGCTACGCACTGCAAGGTCCTTAAACCCCGTTAAGCCTTGATTAGGGATCTTGCATACTCCCGGTGAGTATGTAACATTGTTTTATCGGTTTGGCTCTCCACGTACCACCGTTTTAGGTTAAGGAGATTTAGGTGAACGCACTTTTCGATTTATGATCTCTCATTAGAGTAGAGAGTTGTTTAGAAGTTATGCAACGTAAACTCTAGTACTCACGACAAATTGGGTTGACCGGTTTGACTTGCTGACTTTTGTTGACTTTGACTTGACTGAAAATTGACGGTTGTCACATCATCCCCCCGTTAGAGGGAATTTCGTCCCGAAATTTGAATTTAGGCAAGGAGTTTGTAATTGACTAGGGTCGGCTCTACATTATTTTGATTCTGACTAAGAGATGAGTTATTATACACGACAACTTAGCTTATACACATTATGATATAACCAATACTGGGCGGATAGTGAAATGTGTGATTCTACTTCAGTTTCACATCCCAACGAGGAAAAGAAACTAAGTTAGAATTCTCACATTCTATTATCTACCAGGTATTCGTTATATATAACTGGGGAATGTATAAGTGAGGAAATCATAACAAATAACTTAGTAATCCTTCTTACTACGAGGGTAGATAAGCAAGTCACTTTCAACGACAACGATGAACTGATCCTAGTAAGAATGGCACATCCTATGAATACTGCGAACGGGTTAGTCCTATCCGAGGGGTATCACTACGGACTTGCAGCGTCCGCATCGAATTTGGAGGGTTGTCCTCGGACATCCTTTTTCCAATACTCGCGACTGGGGATATTCAGATCTCAGGTCCGATTCCTAAAGGGGTACCTCGTTCCTTGTGGTTGGCCGGCCTATTCGTTTATGTGAGGCAGATAGTAAAGGTTTCTACTGGAGATATTGTCAGGGTCTCTGAGGTTAATGGAACTATGAGCAATTTGTCTTTCTATTTGAAGAATAAGAACAGAGCCTTCCAGGGTGAAAAGCTTGGTTCTTCAATTTTATTGTTGAGTAGATCGACAGGTTTGACCTAAGAGTTCTTGCAGCTCGGTAGAAAGCCTGTGGGTTTGGTTTATACGATTAGGCCTTCTTAGATGGTAGGACATTTACTCGCCCTCCTGGGCTACCTTGGCTCGAAGTTCATGGCAGAACTCATACCATATCTTTCCCAAACTTCTGTGCTTGGACCTTGTCTGCTACATGCGTGACATTCCCAAGGGTCTCCTGTAAGTACTTGTGATAAGGTTTCGGAGGTATAACACTCCTCTGATTTGCCTGTTTTGGGGTTCCGTAGCAAAAGATAATTCGTAGGTTTGAGCTGGATGTTTATGAGAGACGAAGGTTTCGATGTTTGGGAGGGGTTAGGTGAAAGGTCCTTTTATAGATGTTAAGTTGGGAAGATGAGGGCTATATCAATGAAGATTGAATGACGACAGCAATATCTTTTTAGATAAAACTAGTTAAGCTGTATTCGCACGAAGAGATTAATGGAGTGATAAAGTATCTTGTGTTTCTTTTTAGGGTGGTAAACTTTGATTGATGTTATCATTATCGTAGGTGATTTACACCACAGTGCCTAGCACTGGCGGCAGGTGTGTTTCGAGAATTAGTACTAATATTTGACATCATGACCCCTGACAGGTCTCCCTATGACCGAACGATATAAGAACGTCGTATGTAAGTTGACGTTTGGGAATCGTCGAGTGGGTGGCCCCACTCGGTTCTTACTATTAGACACGGAATAGGAGTCGGGATGAAATTATTTGTTTCAAGAATTCAGTATTTCAATTATAATTAACCCCGATGTATGTACAAAGTCATCACATCTTAGAGGTAATGATCTTTAGATCATATATGAATGTATTTGGTTCGATTTGAACGAGAGAGTATTTTAACTACTTTTAGAAAGACGGTGACTTTTAGCAAGCATAACAATTTCATTACAAACATATAGTACTTAAACGTTTTTATCGTTGGACACATTACAAAAGTTCTAATATGGTTTCCTACTGATCCTGTCGGTTCGTTTGTTAAGCTCCTCCGCTTTCCCCGTCATTCCTCTCAGTTGGGCAGTTTCTCTTGAAGTGTCCCGCTTCGCCACATAGGAAGCACACTGGGATTTCTTTGGTAATAGGGGTTGGTGTGATGTACTGAGTCGGGGTCCTACAGAAACGGGCGGTGTGTCCTTCCCTGTAGCAGTTATCACATTGTAAAATTCGGCAAGCTCCTGTGTGATGGTAATTACACTTGTTACACTCCGGGAGTGACCCCTTATATGGTCTGGCCGGCGTTTGGGTGGTAGATCCTGTGGCTAGTATTGGGGCAGGTGTTGTGACTGCTGTTGTGATGGTGGGGGTGGCCATAGGTTGTTGTCTTTTAATGGATTTTTGAGATTGGTGGCGCTCTTTCATGTTCCAAAACTTTCTCTTCCTGTTCGTAGGTTTGACACCTGAGGTATTTTTGCTGGCGGACACCCGCTGGTGTTCCTGAATATTACCATTATCTGCATTGTCAGCACCGCTTCCATTTCTGCTGGCGTTGTTAGCATTGAACTGTGCCATGACGGCTGCCACGGCTGCCGTGACTGCAGCTTGAAAAGTAGCAGCGTCTATCTGCAGAGTTGGCACCTTGCTAGTTGGTTGGTTCCCTCTTGGTGAAGACATAGTTCTGTTTCATGATGAAAACATCTTCGTTAGTGGAAATGGTTATCTTAAGTGCATCCTTACAATTTATATTAACACATATAAATTTTTGCACATTACTGTACTACTCCTAGTGTTTCCGCTAACATTCTTGAAATAGGGTTACAGCAGTGGGTAGGGGTAGGTTTCATACGGGCGTCAAGCTTTACCCATCTTAGAATCATGTGTGTCCAACACGTTTGGCTGGGGAGTTCTGATGGGATCCGGTGCATTAGTGTTGGTATGATTCGTAACCGTGAGTCTATGATGAAGGAACTTCTCAACAAAATGATTAAGGGTGAGATGATATTGAGTTTTTAGAATGGCTACACGTCGTGAGTTTCTAACTAAGCTTTATCTTATATTGATTTGTAACGTAATTTGGTCGTTAAGGGCGTTCTGAAAATAATTCATAACGGGAGTCTTTACATGGTAACCCATGAATTTTTAGTAGTTCTGCACCCAAGTGGTGCCTTATAGCTGACCCAGGCTGGGCCCTTATCATGACCAAATGGGAGCATGTTCTCGAAGATTTGACTTGCATCCCTATGATGCAATGCTAATACAAGGTAGAAGTATGTTTAGGTGGTGATCCTTTGATGTTGGTTGTTTGAAACCGGGTTCCATTGGTTGGTGAATGACATGATCCAACCTTGGAGAGAAGATCAGGAACGATTCCGGAGCTAGATTACTCTAGTCTTACAACTTGAATAGAGTGGGTTTTAGGCAGGCTCCTATCGCAGCATGATGGGAGTGTTTGAACAAAAGGGTGACACAGAACTCGGCTGATTGATACGTCATTGATGTTTAAGATGTAACTAATTAGGGAAAATTGACCTTGTAGAGGGTCTTATATCATATCAAAGCAGGAGTGTCTTGGCCGCCTAAAGGCCTCACTAAAGGTACCCACAGTACAAGATAGTTTCATAGAAAATACCACATAGGTCATAGATAGGGATAACGATTCTTTTTTAACATGAAATGAAGTAAGGCGTTTACTACTGGCGGCGGTCATTTTTCTTGTGATCTCTCAGTTCAGCTAGCTGCCGCTCCATATCAAGCATGTGCCTTTCGTACACCCTCTGGCGTACTCGAAGTTTTATGACATCGGTTCGTGATTCAGCCAGTGCTTGCAGCAGGGTTTCATAGTCTTCCTCAGACTTTTCACGAGTGCTCAAGGCGATTGGTGCGGTTTGTATGTATTCTTGCATTTGCATCAACCTCTGCGATACTATGGGGAGTTGTTCTGTTCCGAATCTCGTCTCGGGCAATTCTACGGACCAGGGTTGGAAAAATTCTATCTGCTGGGGTTCCTTCGTTTATGTTGTAGAAGCTTCGATCTCCATCGAATGACATAGGTTGGTCTTGCTCTTCGCTCCAGATTTCCAAGCACTCTACCCAAGGAGGCATCGGGCCTTGGAAAGCCGGTCGAGGATCGGGATTGGGAACACGGGTCATCGAGGATAGGTTCACCATTTTAGGTTCGGATTCGAAACCGTCAGCAAGGCCTTCAGCTTGGTGACTATCCACAGGGAGTGGGTGATCATTCTCTGGCTCCTCTCCGAGCCATTCAGTATTGTTGTGGCTAGGGTAGTACGGGTCGTCGTGGGGATGAAATCCAGCCATGATATCTTCGCGAGAAATGGGGATATAAGAAGTAACTAAGTAGATGTACTAATTAGATAATTATAAGATGATCTTTATCAGGTACTTCAATACATTGTTTAGTGCATACTAGTCATATGTATTTGGAACAGGATAGACCTTCGAATAAGCGATCCTAACTTTAAATCCCCAATCCAACGAGAACAGGAAGTAAAGCAAAGATTCACAGATTCTAAGTCTATGACGTCCTGGCTGCATATAATTTTAATGTATCCACTAAGCAATTATTGACCTATTGATAAAAATCTATTTAGTTCTCAGATAAGTAATTATAATAACACCAAATACCCCTATGGTATTTCATTGTGGTAGTGTTGGTAAGTTTTTAGACTTGTTGCCATATCACAACCATTCTTGGGCATGTGCTAATCACTCCTCGGACGAGCATAGTTGATCAGGCTATGCCAATCCCAAGACTGACCATACATCCCCGCGCTTACCTGTGATATCCAACAATCATTACTTTTGTTTTGTTCTAGAACGACGTGACCCTAGTATGTATGCATGCACGTATACTTTTAATAAGAAACTACTTATTTCTAAAAGTATAGTTGTTTTGAAAACGTAAAATCAGAGACTCTAGTCCCAATGCATTTATAGTTTGTATATCTTATGTGGTTCGATATACTGAGTTCACTATAAACAATGCTCTGATACCAATCTGTCACACCCCCAAACCAAGGATGGCGGAAACGTTCGGGGGTGGAGGACTTCATGTAAAGTATCACAACAACGAGTATAATAGTGCTCAAAGTAAATACAACCATCATAAATATAATTGAAAAAGTTTCACCAAAGTATATGTTTACATGATTCAAATCAATTACATTATGATACAAAGTGAACTGTTCGACGATTTATCGTCCCATCCTCAAAACGTTGTTGGTTTCCTGTTTTCACTGAATTCCTGAGAATACAAGTAGTTTTGAAAAGAGTCAACACAAAGGTTGGTGAGTTCATAAGCTTTTGACAGTAAGAGTTTGAAAATCGATCTTTGTAAAGAGATGTATGATACCAAGAAAAATCCAATATTTTCCTTACAAAAGTTATGTAGTCCTAAATACCAGAACCGAAAATGAACATCAATATGTCATACTTAAAGATATAAAAGTGATTTTAAGTCGGCATAAAACCTTTTTTTTTTATATGAAGGCGTACAAGTATTTTTCTATACTTAAAGTAATTTCAGTGAGCTAAATAGCCATAACTCGCTAATTTAAAGTTAGAACCCGTAAATCTTATGATTGTTAATATCACATGTGAGCTATCATAACCATACTATGACCTAGATGGCCTGAAAACGACGTTCTTCAGGCGTCGTAGAACTGAAATGACACTTGTCACCCGTAGACCTGCAGGTCCAACTGTAGCTAGCAGCAAGGTGTGGGGTGTCAAACCCAATATAGATCTATATACAACTGTCACGCTCTCCCTCCTGGAGACTCTGGTTACAATACAGGACTTATAAATTGGTTACTTTGGAAGTAACCCGAAGGGAATGACTCATAAATTTATTCAATAACAGATTTACGTGAACTAAATGGAAAACCTTTGATAAATAAGTTTAAGAGGTAATGGTACATAAACTATACCTATTATAGTTTATCCAAAACGTTTGTAATGTGTAAAAATTCTTCTATGAATGCTTTAATGTTATAAATTCATAAACTATGCTCATTATGGTTTAATGTGCTTGTTCCAAATAAATGAATAATCTTATCATATATGCCTATACTTCAGTATGATGATATACTAACAAGGTAACACATTCAATATTTAGAACTTGACATTATACACTTTGCTCAACATAATACAAAGTGTTATAAAAATTACAAGCTGTTAACAAATTTTCAGCCTTACTACACTGTTTTTGAAAATTCATAGAAAAATCATACGAAGTCGAAAACTAAATCCGTAAATTCTGGGAGTCCCCAAAATGTGTCTAGTTTACTCATAATTTTTATCATGATTTTTAATGACCTGAAACTTAGGTGAAAAAGTCCATAATCACAGACTGGTCCGGATTGGTGTTTGAAATGATAGGCAGTTTTGTAAAAATCACCATAAATTGTAGAAAAATCGTATGGAGATGTGCAAGTAGTCATTTTAAAGCTAAGAAGTGGAACTATATGCACCTAAAACAGTTTTGAAAACAAAAATGTTTAAGATGTCCAAAACAGTCCGTGAATGGAGTTGAACTTTTCTGATGAAAGCTGTTAGAAAGATGTAGTTATGTTCTTAATGTTTTAACTTGTATTCCCCCCCTAAAAACTTGAGAAAACATGAAAATGTAGGGGTATGAACTCACCTTGTGGGATTTCAGTAGATAAATATTGAAGAAGAGAAGTGTTCAACCCAAGAACACTTGAAGAATCGCTTGAAGATTCGAAGCTCTAACACAAATATAATGGAGTTTGTGTAAGATACCCATGATTTGAGTGGAAATAATTGAGATAATCTTAAAGGAAATGGATTATGCTTACCAAAGGTGGAGGAAACTCTCAAGATCAGCCCTTGAATCTCGGGTTTCTAGAGAGAGAAAGAGAGAGAGAAAGGAGTTTGATCTTCTTGTGAAATGAGAACAAATGAGAGAAAATGAGGAGAGAGGATGAATATCCAGCTCTCAAAAACGTAGGAGTTACTTGTGAAAGGGAGTAAAAGGTACAAGGTATGGTGGGGAGGTATGGCTGGTCATAGAGTGGGTGTGGGAGTGGTTGCTTGTGTCATAAAGTAAAGCAAAGTCAACACTCCACCTCTTTGTACTTTTACCCACTTGCTTTTATTATTTAAATAGAGATTTTTATGAATTTATGATTAAATTGTGAATATTTAGGGTTTATTATGTTAAAATATGATTTTGGGTGAAAACCCCGCGTTAAAATAATTAAAAACGGGCCTTAAACGCAAAACTACGCGAAAACCGGGAGAAAAATGTGTTCCCAGCGAGACCTCTCGGTCCTAGGCCGAGGTTCGGTCCCTAGGCCGAGGTTCGGTCAGGAGGGTGCATGGTTCGGACGCGGGTGGCTGGTCTCGGAAGCGAAGGCGCGCCAGAAGGAAGAAGCGAAGCGAGGCTGGTCCGAGGCTCGGTCCGAAGAGAAGCAGGTCCGACGCGAAGGCAAGGGTTCGGTCCGACGGCTGGCTAGAACCGAAGGTACTGTTGTGAACAGTAATGAACAGTACTTTCGGTTCGGATTTTCCCTTCTATGCTGGTTCGGTTCGGACCTTCCTTTAGTGCTGGGTTCGGTTCGGATCTCCTTCATGGCCGGGTTCGGTTCGGATGAACAGTGGTTTCGGTTCAGCTTATGAACAGTACTTTCGGTTCAGACCCTCATGAATAGTGCTTTCGGTTCGGTTCATGAATAGTACTTTCGGTTCGGAGGGTTCGGTTCCTAAGAGGGGTTTCGGTTCCTAAGGTCTGTTTTTCGCGTAGACTTCCGTTTTTGGGCTATTTTCGCCAAATTCGAGGGTCGGGATGCCCCGAGTGATTATAGAAAGTTGGGAGAGATTTCGAGAGAGATTTGAGAGAGATTCCTCGTTCTCAGAGAGATTTGGGAGAGATTTTGACGTACTTGGAGAGATTTCACATACAAAGAGATATTTGGGAGAGATTTCACATACTTAGAGAGATTTTGGAGAGATTTGACATTCTTGGAGAGATTTCTCATTCAGAGAGAGATTTGGGAGAGATTTCACATACTTAGAGAGATTTTGGAGAGATTTGACATTCTTGGAGAGATTTCTCATTCAGAGAGAGATTTGGGAGAGATTTCACATACTTAGAGAGATTTTGGAGAGATTTGACATTCTTGGAGAGATTTCTCATTCAGAGAGAGATTTGGGAGAGATTTCACATACTTAGAGAGATTTGGGAGAGATTTGACATTCTTGGAAAGATTTGGGAGAGATTTGACATACTTGGAGAGGTTTCACATAGAGAGAGAGATTTGGGAGAGATTTCACATACGGAGAGAGATTTGGGAGAGATTTCACATACTTAGGGAGATTTGGGAGAGATTTGACATACTTGGAGAGATTTCACATACGGAGAGAGATTTGGGAGAGATTTCACATACTTAGGGAGATTTGGGAGAGATTTGACATACTTGGAGAGATTTCACATACGGAGAGAGATTTGGGAGAGATTTCACATACTTAGGGAGATTTGGGAGAGATTTGACATTCTTGGAGAGATTTGGGAGAGGTTTCACATACTTAGAGATATGTGGGAGAGATTTCACATACTTAGAGATATGTGGGAGAGGTTTCACATACTTAGAGATATGTGGGAGAGGTTTCACATACTTAGAGATATGTGGGAGAGGTTTCACATACTTAGAGATATGTGGGAGAGATTTCATTGGTGACCTTTTTGAGTGTCCGGCTACGCACTGCAAGGTCCTTAAACCCCGTTAAGCCTTGATTAGGGATCTTGCATACTCCCGGTGAGTATGTAACATTGTTTTATCGGTTTGGCTCTCCACGTACCACCGTTTTAGGTTAAGGAGATTTAGGTGAACGCACTTTTCGATTTATGATCTCTCATTAGAGTAGAGAGTTGTTTAGAAGTTATGCAACGTAAACTCTAGTACTCACGACAAATTGGGTTGACCGGTTTGACTTGCTGACTTTTGTTGACTTTGACTTGACTGAAAATTGACGGTTGTCACATCATCCCCCCGTTAGAGGGAATTTCGTCCCGAAATTTGAATTTAGGCAAGGAGTTTGTAATTGACTAGGGTCGGCTCTACATTATTTTGATTCTGACTAAGAGATGAGTTATTATACACGACAACTTAGCTTATACACATTATGATATAACCAATACTGGGCGGATAGTGAAATGTGTGATTCTACTTCAGTTTCACATCCCAACGAGGAAAAGAAACTAAGTTAGAATTCTCACATTCTATTATCTACCAGGTATTCGTTATATATAACTGGGGAATGTATAAGTGAGGAAATCATAACAAATAACTTAGTAATCCTTCTTACTACGAGGGTAGATAAGCAAGTCACTTTCAACGACAACGATGAACTGATCCTAGTAAGAATGGCACATCCTATGAATACTGCGAACGGGTTAGTCCTATCCGAGGGGTATCACTACGGACTTGCAGCGTCCGCATCGAATTTGGAGGGTTGTCCTCGGACATCCTTTTTCCAATACTCGCGACTGGGGATATTCAGATCTCAGGTCCGATTCCTAAAGGGGTACCTCGTTCCTTGTGGTTGGCCGGCCTATTCGTTTATGTGAGGCAGATAGTAAAGGTTTCTACTGGAGATATTGTCAGGGTCTCTGAGGTTAATGGAACTATGAGCAATTTGTCTTTCTATTTGAAGAATAAGAACAGAGCCTTCCAGGGTGAAAAGCTTGGTTCTTCAATTTTATTGTTGAGTAGATCGACAGGTTTGACCTAAGAGTTCTTGCAGCTCGGTAGAAAGCCTGTGGGTTTGGTTTATACGATTAGGCCTTCTTAGATGGTAGGACATTTACTCGCCCTCCTGGGCTACCTTGGCTCGAAGTTCATGGCAGAACTCATACCATATCTTTCCCAAACTTCTGTGCTTGGACCTTGTCTGCTACATGCGTGACATTCCCAAGGGTCTCCTGTAAGTACTTGTGATAAGGTTTCGGAGGTATAACACTCCTCTGATTTGCCTGTTTTGGGGTTCCGTAGCAAAAGATAATTCGTAGGTTTGAGCTGGATGTTTATGAGAGACGAAGGTTTCGATGTTTGGGAGGGGTTAGGTGAAAGGTCCTTTTATAGATGTTAAGTTGGGAAGATGAGGGCTATATCAATGAAGATTGAATGACGACAGCAATATCTTTTTAGATAAAACTAGTTAAGCTGTATTCGCACGAAGAGATTAATGGAGTGATAAAGTATCTTGTGTTTCTTTTTAGGGTGGTAAACTTTGATTGATGTTATCATTATCGTAGGTGATTTACACCACAGTGCCTAGCACTGGCGGCAGGTGTGTTTCGAGAATTAGTACTAATATTTGACATCATGACCCCTGACAGGTCTCCCTATGACCGAACGATATAAGAACGTCGTATGTAAGTTGACGTTTGGGAATCGTCGAGTGGGTGGCCCCACTCGGTTCTTACTATTAGACACGGAATAGGAGTCGGGATGAAATTATTTGTTTCAAGAATTCAGTATTTCAATTATAATTAACCCCGATGTATGTACAAAGTCATCACATCTTAGAGGTAATGATCTTTAGATCATATATGAATGTATTTGGTTCGATTTGAACGAGAGAGTATTTTAACTACTTTTAGAAAGACGGTGACTTTTAGCAAGCATAACAATTTCATTACAAACATATAGTACTTAAACGTTTTTATCGTTGGACACATTACAAAAGTTCTAATATGGTTTCCTACTGATCCTGTCGGTTCGTTTGTTAAGCTCCTCCGCTTTCCCCGTCATTCCTCTCAGTTGGGCAGTTTCTCTTGAAGTGTCCCGCTTCGCCACATAGGAAGCACACTGGGATTTCTTTGGTAATAGGGGTTGGTGTGATGTACTGAGTCGGGGTCCTACAGAAACGGGCGGTGTGTCCTTCCCTGTAGCAGTTATCACATTGTAAAATTCGGCAAGCTCCTGTGTGATGGTAATTACACTTGTTACACTCCGGGAGTGACCCCTTATATGGTCTGGCCGGCGTTTGGGTGGTAGATCCTGTGGCTAGTATTGGGGCAGGTGTTGTGACTGCTGTTGTGATGGTGGGGGTGGCCATAGGTTGTTGTCTTTTAATGGATTTTTGAGATTGGTGGCGCTCTTTCATGTTCCAAAACTTTCTCTTCCTGTTCGTAGGTTTGACACCTGAGGTATTTTTGCTGGCGGACACCCGCTGGTGTTCCTGAATATTACCATTATCTGCATTGTCAGCACCGCTTCCATTTCTGCTGGCGTTGTTAGCATTGAACTGTGCCATGACGGCTGCCACGGCTGCCGTGACTGCAGCTTGAAAAGTAGCAGCGTCTATCTGCA
Source organism: Lactuca sativa (assembly GCF_002870075.4). Classification (NCBI taxonomy): domain Eukaryota; kingdom Viridiplantae; phylum Streptophyta; class Magnoliopsida; order Asterales; family Asteraceae; genus Lactuca; species Lactuca sativa. The sequence goes on from NC_056628.2 coordinate 24,391,295, forward strand.
GAGTTGGCACCTTGCTAGTTGGTTGGTTCCCTCTTAGTGAAGACATAGTTCTGTTTCATGATGAAAACATCTTCGTTAGTGGAAATGGTTATCTTAAGTGCATCCTTACAATTTATATTAACACATATAAATTTTTGCACATTACTGTACTACTCCTAGTGTTTCCGCTAACATTCTTGAAATAGGGTTACAGCAGTGGGTAGGGGTAGGTTTCATACGGGCGTCAAGCTTTACCCATCTTAGAATCATGTGTGTCCAACACGTTTGGCTGGGGAGTTCTGATGGGATCCGGTGCATTAGTGTTGGTATGATTCGTAACCGTGAGTCTATGATGAAGGAACTTCTCAACAAAATGATTAAGGGTGAGATGATATTGAGTTTTTAGAATGGCTACACGTCGTGAGTTTCTAACTAAGCTTTATCTTATATTGATTTGTAACGTAATTTGGTCGTTAAGGGCGTTCTGAAAATAATTCATAACGGGAGTCTTTACATGGTAACCCATGAATTTTTAGTAGTTCTGCACCCAAGTGGTGCCTTATAGCTGACCCAGGCTGGGCCCTTATCATGACCAAATGGGAGCATGTTCTCGAAGATTTGACTTGCATCCCTATGATGCAATGCTAATACAAGGTAGAAGTATGTTTAGGTGGTGATCCTTTGATGTTGGTTGTTTGAAACCGGGTTCCATTGGTTGGTGAATGACATGATCCAACCTTGGAGAGAAGATCAGGAACGATTCCGGAGCTAGATTACTCTAGTCTTACAACTTGAATAGAGTGGGTTTTAGGCAGGCTCCTATCGCAGCATGATGGGAGTGTTTGAACAAAAGGGTGACACAGAACTCGGCTGATTGATACGTCATTGATGTTTAAGATGTAACTAATTAGGGAAAATTGACCTTGTAGAGGGTCTTATATCATATCAAAGCAGGAGTGTCTTGGCCGCCTAAAGGCCTCACTAAAGGTACCCACAGTACAAGATAGTTTCATAGAAAATACCACATAGGTCATAGATAGGGATAACGATTCTTTTTTAACATGAAATGAAGTAAGGCGTTTACTACTGGCGGCGGTCATTTTTCTTGTGATCTCTCAGTTCAGCTAGCTGCCGCTCCATATCAAGCATGTGCCTTTCGTACACCCTCTGGCGTACTCGAAGTTTTATGACATCGGTTCGTGATTCAGCCAGTGCTTGCAGCAGGGTTTCATAGTCTTCCTCAGACTTTTCACGAGTGCTCAAGGCGATTGGTGCGGTTTGTATGTATTCTTGCATTTGCATCAACCTCTGCGATACTATGGGGAGTTGTTCTGTTCCGAATCTCGTCTCGGGCAATTCTACGGACCAGGGTTGGAAAAATTCTATCTGCTGGGGTTCCTTCGTTTATGTTGTAGAAGCTTCGATCTCCATCGAATGACATAGGTTGGTCTTGCTCTTCGCTCCAGATTTCCAAGCACTCTACCCAAGGAGGCATCGGGCCTTGGAAAGCCGGTCGAGGATCGGGATTGGGAACACGGGTCATCGAGGATAGGTTCACCATTTTAGGTTCGGATTCGAAACCGTCAGCAAGGCCTTCAGCTTGGTGACTATCCACAGGGAGTGGGTGATCATTCTCTGGCTCCTCTCCGAGCCATTCAGTATTGTTGTGGCTAGGGTAGTACGGGTCGTCGTGGGGATGAAATCCAGCCATGATATCTTCGCGAGAAATGGGGATATAAGAAGTAACTAAGTAGATGTACTAATTAGATAATTATAAGATGATCTTTATCAGGTACTTCAATACATTGTTTAGTGCATACTAGTCATATGTATTTGGAACAGGATAGACCTTCGAATAAGCGATCCTAACTTTAAATCCCCAATCCAACGAGAACAGGAAGTAAAGCAAAGATTCACAGATTCTAAGTCTATGACGTCCTGGCTGCATATAATTTTAATGTATCCACTAAGCAATTATTGACCTATTGATAAAAATCTATTTAGTTCTCAGATAAGTAATTATAATAACACCAAATACCCCTATGGTATTTCATTGTGGTAGTGTTGGTAAGTTTTTAGACTTGTTGCCATATCACAACCATTCTTGGGCATGTGCTAATCACTCCTCGGACGAGCATAGTTGATCAGGCTATGCCAATCCCAAGACTGACCATACATCCCCGCGCTTACCTGTGATATCCAACAATCATTACTTTTGTTTTGTTCTAGAACGACGTGACCCTAGTATGTATGCATGCACGTATACTTTTAATAAGAAACTACTTATTTCTAAAAGTATAGTTGTTTTGAAAACGTAAAATCAGAGACTCTAGTCCCAATGCATTTATAGTTTGTATATCTTATGTGGTTCGATATACTGAGTTCACTATAAACAATGCTCTGATACCAATCTGTCACACCCCCAAACCAAGGATGGCGGAAACGTTCGGGGGTGGAGGACTTCATGTAAAGTATCACAACAACGAGTATAATAGTGCTCAAAGTAAATACAACCATCATAAATATAATTGAAAAAGTTTCACCAAAGTATATGTTTACATGATTCAAATCAATTACATTATGATACAAAGTGAACTGTTCGACGATTTATCGTCCCATCCTCAAAACGTTGTTGGTTTCCTGTTTTCACTGAATTCCTGAGAATACAAGTAGTTTTGAAAAGAGTCAACACAAAGGTTGGTGAGTTCATAAGCTTTTGACAGTAAGAGTTTGAAAATCGATCTTTGTAAAGAGATGTATGATACCAAGAAAAATCCAATATTTTCCTTACAAAAGTTATGTAGTCCTAAATACCAGAACCGAAAATGAACATCAATATGTCATACTTAAAGATATAAAAGTGATTTTAAGTCGGCATAAAACCTTTTTTTTTATATGAAGGCGTACAAGTATTTTTCTATACTTAAAGTAATTTCAGTGAGCTAAATAGCCATAACTCGCTAATTTAAAGTTAGAACCCGTAAATCTTATGATTGTTAATATCACATGTGAGCTATCATAACCATACTATGACCTAGATGGCCTGAAAACGACGTTCTTCAGGCGTCGTAGAACTGAAATGACACTTGTCACCCGTAGACCTGCAGGTCCAACTGTAGCTAGCAGCAAGGTGTGGGGTGTCAAACCCAATATAGATCTATATACAACTGTCACGCTCTCCCTCCTGGAGACTCTGGTTACAATACAGGACTTATAAATTGGTTACTTTGGAAGTAACCCGAAGGGAATGACTCATAAATTTATTCAATAACAGATTTACGTGAACTAAATGGAAAACCTTTGATAAATAAGTTTAAGAGGTAATGGTACATAAACTATACCTATTATAGTTTATCCAAAACGTTTGTAATGTGTAAAAATTCTTCTATGAATGCTTTAATGTTATAAATTCATAAACTATGCTCATTATGGTTTAATGTGCTTGTTCCAAATAAATGAATAATCTTATCATATATGCCTATACTTCAGTATGATGATATACTAACAAGGTAACACATTCAATATTTAGAACTTGACATTATACACTTTGCTCAACATAATACAAAGTGTTATAAAAATTACAAGCTGTTAACAAATTTTCAGCCTTACTACACTGTTTTTGAAAATTCATAGAAAAATCATACGAAGTCGAAAACTAAATCCGTAAATTCTGGGAGTCCCCAAAATGTGTCTAGTTTACTCATAATTTTTATCATGATTTTTAATGACCTGAAACTTAGGTGAAAAAGTCCATAATCACAGACTGGTCCGGATTGGTGTTTGAAATGATAGGCAGTTTTGTAAAAATCACCATAAATTGTAGAAAAATCGTATGGAGATGTGCAAGTAGTCATTTTAAAGCTAAGAAGTGGAACTATATGCACCTAAAACAGTTTTGAAAACAAAAATGTTTAAGATGTCCAAAACAGTCCGTGAATGGAGTTGAACTTTTCTGATGAAAGCTGTTAGAAAGATGTAGTTATGTTCTTAATGTTTTAACTTGTATTCCCCCCCTAAAAACTTGAGAAAACATGAAAATGTAGGGGTATGAACTCACCTTGTGGGATTTCAGTAGATAAATATTGAAGAAGAGAAGTGTTCAACCCAAGAACACTTGAAGAATCGCTTGAAGATTCGAAGCTCTAACACAAATATAATGGAGTTTGTGTAAGATACCCATGATTTGAGTGGAAATAATTGAGATAATCTTAAAGGAAATGGATTATGCTTACCAAAGGTGGAGGAAACTCTCAAGATCAGCCCTTGAATCTCGGGTTTCTAGAGAGAGAAAGAGAGAGAGAAAGGAGTTTGATCTTCTTGTGAAATGAGAACAAATGAGAGAAAATGAGGAGAGAGGATGAATATCCAGCTCTCAAAAACGTAGGAGTTACTTGTGAAAGGGAGTAAAAGGTACAAGGTATGGTGGGGAGGTATGGCTGGTCATAGAGTGGGTGTGGGAGTGGTTGCTTGTGTCATAAAGTAAAGCAAAGTCAACACTCCACCTCTTTGTACTTTTACCCACTTGCTTTTATTATTTAAATAGAGATTTTTATGAATTTATGATTAAATTGTGAATATTTAGGGTTTATTATGTTAAAATATGATTTTGGGTGAAAACCCCGCGTTAAAATAATTAAAAACGGGCCTTAAACGCAAAACTACGCGAAAACCGGGAGAAAAATGTGTTCCCAGCGAGACCTCTCGGTCCTAGGCCGAGGTTCGGTCCCTAGGCCGAGGTTCGGTCAGGAGGGTGCATGGTTCGGACGCGGGTGGCTGGTCTCGGAAGCGAAGGCGCGCCAGAAGGAAGAAGCGAAGCGAGGCTGGTCCGAGGCTCGGTCCGAAGAGAAGCAGGTCCGACGCGAAGGCAAGGGTTCGGTCCGACGGCTGGCTAGAACCGAAGGTACTGTTGTGAACAGTAATGAACAGTACTTTCGGTTCGGATTTTCCCTTCTATGCTGGTTCGGTTCGGACCTTCCTTTAGTGCTGGGTTCGGTTCGGATCTCCTTCATGGCCGGGTTCGGTTCGGATGAACAGTGGTTTCGGTTCAGCTTATGAACAGTACTTTCGGTTCAGACCCTCATGAATAGTGCTTTCGGTTCGGTTCATGAATAGTACTTTCGGTTCGGAGGGTTCGGTTCCTAAGAGGGGTTTCGGTTCCTAAGGTCCGTTTTTCGCGTAGACTTCCGTTTTTGGGCTATTTTCGCCAAATTCGAGGGTCGGGATGCCCCGAGTGATTATAGAAAGTTGGGAGAGATTTCGAGAGAGATTTGAGAGAGATTCCTCGTTCTCAGAGAGATTTGGGAGAGATTTTGACGTACTTGGAGAGATTTCACATACAAAGAGATATTTGGGAGAGATTTCACATACTTAGAGAGATTTTGGAGAGATTTGACATTCTTGGAGAGATTTCTCATTCAGAGAGAGATTTGGGAGAGATTTCACATACTTAGAGAGATTTTGGAGAGATTTGACATTCTTGGAGAGATTTCTCATTCAGAGAGAGATTTGGGAGAGATTTCACATACTTAGAGAGATTTTGGAGAGATTTGACATTCTTGGAGAGATTTCTCATTCAGAGAGAGATTTGGGAGAGATTTCACATACTTAGAGAGATTTGGGAGAGATTTGACATTCTTGGAAAGATTTGGGAGAGATTTGACATACTTGGAGAGGTTTCACATAGAGAGAGAGATTTGGGAGAGATTTCACATACGGAGAGAGATTTGGGAGAGATTTCACATACTTAGGGAGATTTGGGAGAGATTTGACATACTTGGAGAGATTTCACATACGGAGAGAGATTTGGGAGAGATTTCACATACTTAGGGAGATTTGGGAGAGATTTGACATACTTGGAGAGATTTCACATACGGAGAGAGATTTGGGAGAGATTTCACATACTTAGGGAGATTTGGGAGAGATTTGACATTCTTGGAGAGATTTGGGAGAGGTTTCACATACTTAGAGATATGTGGGAGAGATTTCACATACTTAGAGATATGTGGGAGAGGTTTCACATACTTAGAGATATGTGGGAGAGGTTTCACATACTTAGAGATATGTGGGAGAGGTTTCACATACTTAGAGATATGTGGGAGAGATTTCATTGGTGACCTTTTTGAGTGTCCGGCTACGCACTGCAAGGTCCTTAAACCCCGTTAAGCCTTGATTAGGGATCTTGCATACTCCCGGTGAGTATGTAACATTGTTTTATCGGTTTGGCTCTCCACGTACCACCGTTTTAGGTTAAGGAGATTTAGGTGAACGCACTTTTCGATTTATGATCTCTCATTAGAGTAGAGAGTTGTTTAGAAGTTATGCAACGTAAACTCTAGTACTCACGACAAATTGGGTTGACCGGTTTGACTTGCTGACTTTTGTTGACTTTGACTTGACTGAAAATTGACGGTTGTCACATCATCCCCCCGTTAGAGGGAATTTCGTCCCGAAATTTGAATTTAGGCAAGGAGTTTGTAATTGACTAGGGTCGGCTCTACATTATTTTGATTCTGACTAAGAGATGAGTTATTATACACGACAACTTAGCTTATACACATTATGATATAACCAATACTGGGCGGATAGTGAAATGTGTGATTCTACTTCAGTTTCACATCCCAACGAGGAAAAGAAACTAAGTTAGAATTCTTACATTCTATTATCTACCAGGTATTCGTTATATATAACTGGGGAATGTATAAGTGAGGAAATCATAACAAATAACTTAGTAATCCTTCTTACTACGAGGGTAGATAAGCAAGTCACTTTCAACGACAACGATGAACTGATCCTAGTAAGAATGGCACATCCTATGAATACTGCGAACGGGTTAGTCCTATCCGAGGGGTATCACTACGGACTTGCAGCGTCCGCATCGAATTTGGAGGGTTGTCCTCGGACATCCTTTTTCCAATACTCGCGACTGGGGATATTCAGATCTCAGGTCCGATTCCTAAAGGGGTACCTCGTTCCTTGTGGTTGGCCGGCCTATTCGTTTATGTGAGGCAGATAGTAAAGGTTTCTACTGGAGATATTGTCAGGGTCTCTGAGGTTAATGGAACTATGAGCAATTTGTCTTTCTATTTGAAGAATAAGAACAGAGCCTTCCAGGGTGAAAAGCTTGGTTCTTCAATTTTATTGTTGAGTAGATCGACAGGTTTGACCTAAGAGTTCTTGCAGCTCGGTAGAAAGCCTGTGGGTTTGGTTTATACGATTAGGCCTTCTTAGATGGTAGGACATTTACTCGCCCTCCTGGGCTACCTTGGCTCGAAGTTCATGGCAGAACTCATACCATATCTTTCCCAAACTTCTGTGCTTGGACCTTGTCTGCTACATGCGTGACATTCCCAAGGGTCTCCTGTAAGTACTTGTGATAAGGTTTCGGAGGTATAACACTCCTCTGATTTGCCTGTTTTGGGGTTCCGTAGCAAAAGATAATTCGTAGGTTTGAGCTGGATGTTTATGAGAGACGAAGGTTTCGATGTTTGGGAGGGGTTAGGTGAAAGGTCCTTTTATAGATGTTAAGTTGGGAAGATGAGGGCTATATCAATGAAGATTGAATGACGACAGCAATATCTTTTTAGATAAAACTAGTTAAGATGTATTCGCACGAAGAGATTAATGGAGTGATAAAGTATCTTGTGTTTCTTTTTAGGGTGGTAAACTTTGATTGATGTTATCATTATCGTAGGTGATTTACACCACAGTGCCTAGCACTGGCGGCAGGTGTGTTTCGAGAATTAGTACTAATATTTGACATCATGACCCCTGACAGGTCTCCCTATGACCGAACGATATAAGAACGTCGTATGTAAGTTGACGTTTGGGAATCGTCGAGTGGGTGGCCCCACTCGGTTCTTACTATTAGACACGGAATAGGAGTCGGGATGAAATTATTTGTTTCAAGAATTCAGTATTTCAATTATAATTAACCCCGATGTATGTACAAAGTCATCACATCTTAGAGGTAATGATCTTTAGATCATATATGAATGTATTTGGTTCGATTTGAACGAGAGAGTATTTTAACTACTTTTAGAAAGACGGTGACTTTTAGCAAGCATAACAATTTCATTACAAACATATAGTACTTAAACGTTTTTATCGTTGGACACATTACAAAAGTTCTAATATGGTTTCCTACTGATCCTGTCGGTTCGTTTGATAAGCTCCTCCGCTTTCCCCGTCATTCCTCTCAGTTGGGCAGTTTCTCTTGAAGTGTCCCGCTTCGCCACATAGGAAGCACACTGGGATTTCTTTGGTAATAGGGGTTGGTGTGATGTACTGAGTCGGGGTCCTACAGAAACGGGCGGTGTGTCCTTCCCTGTAGCAGTTATCACATTGTAAAATTCGGCAAGCTCCTGTGTGATGGTAATTACACTTGTTACACTCCGGGAGTGACCCCTTATATGGTCTGGCCGGCGTTTGGGTGGTAGATCCTGTGGCTAGTATTGGGGCAGGTGTTGTGACTGCTGTTGTGATGGTGGGGGTGGCCATAGGTTGTTGTCTTTTAATGGATTTTTGAGATTGGTGGCGCTCTTTCATGTTCCAAAACTTTCTCTTCCTGTTCGTAGGTTTGACACCTGAGGTATTTTTGCTGGCGGACACCCGCTGGTGTTCCTGAATATTACCATTATCTGCATTGTCAGCACCGCTTCCATTTCTGCTGGCGTTGTTAGCATTGAACTGTGCCATGACGGCTGCCACGGCTGTCGTGACTGCAGCTTGAAAAGTAGCAGCGTCTATCTGCAGAGTTGGCACCTTGCTAGTTGGTTGGTTCCCTCTTGGTGAAGACATAGTTCTGTTTCATGATGAAAACATCTTCGTTAGTGGAAATGGTTATCTTAAGTGCATCCTTACAATTTATATTAACACATATAAATTTTTGCACATTACTGTACTACTCCTAGTGTTTCCGCTAACATTCTTGAAATAGGGTTACAGCAGTGGGTAGGGGTAGGTTTCATACGGGCGTCAAGCTTTACCCATCTTAGAATCATGTGTGTCCAACACGTTTGGCTGGGGAGTTCTGATGGGATCCGGTGCATTAGTGTTGGTATGATTCGTAACCGTGAGTCTATGATGAAGGAACTTCTCAACAAAATGATTAAGGGTGAGATGATATTGAGTTTTTAGAATGGCTACACGTCGTGAGTTTCTAACTAAGCTTTATCTTATATTGATTTGTAACGTAATTTGGTCGTTAAGGGCGTTCTGAAAATAATTCATAACGGGAGTCTTTACATGGTAACCCATGAATTTTTAGTAGTTCTGCACCCAAGTGGTGCCTTATAGCTGACCCAGGCTGGGCCCTTATCATGACCAAATGGGAGCATGTTCTCGAAGATTTGACTTGCATCCCTATGATGCAATGCTAATACAAGGTAGAAGTATGTTTAGGTGGTGATCCTTTGATGTTGGTTGTTTGAAACCGGGTTCCATTGGTTGGTGAATGACATGATCCAACCTTGGAGAGAAGATCAGGAACGATTCCGGAGCTAGATTACTCTAGTCTTACAACTTGAATAGAGTGGGTTTTAGGCAGGCTCCTATCGCAGCATGATGGGAGTGTTTGAACAAAAGGGTGACACAGAACTCGGCTGATTGATACGTCATTGATGTTTAAGATGTAACTAATTAGGGAAAATTGACCTTGTAGAGGGTCTTATATCATATCAAAGCAGGAGTGTCTTGGCCGCCTAAAGGCCTCACTAAAGGTACCCACAGTACAAGATAGTTTCATAGAAAATACCACATAGGTCATAGATAGGGATAACGATTCTTTTTTAACATGAAATGAAGTAAGGCGTTTACTACTGGCGGCGGTCATTTTTCTTGTGATCTCTCAGTTCAGCTAGCTGCCGCTCCATATCAAGCATGTGCCTTTCGTACACCCTCTGGCGTACTCGAAGTTTTATGACATCGGTTCGTGATTCAGCCAGTGCTTGCAGCAGGGTTTCATAGTCTTCCTCAGACTTTTCACGAGTGCTCAAGGCGATTGGTGCGGTTTGTATGTATTCTTGCATTTGCATCAACCTCTGCGATACTATGGGGAGTTGTTCTGTTCCGAATCTCGTCTCGGGCAATTCTACGGACCAGGGTTGGAAAAATTCTATCTGCTGGGGTTCCTTCGTTTATGTTGTAGAAGCTTCGATCTCCATCGAATGACATAGGTTGGTCTTGCTCTTCGCTCCAGATTTCCAAGCACTCTACCCAAGGAGGCATCGGGCCTTGGAAAGCCGGTCGAGGATCGGGATTGGGAACACGGGTCATCGAGGATAGGTTCACCATTTTAGGTTCGGATTCGAAACCGTCAGCAAGGCCTTCAGCTTGGTGACTATCCACAGGGAGTGGGTGATCATTCTCTGGCTCCTCTCCGAGCCATTCAGTATTGTTGTGGCTAGGGTAGTACGGGTCGTCGTGGGGATGAAATCCAGCCATGATATCTTCGCGAGAAATGGGGATATAAGAAGTAACTAAGTAGATGTACTAATTAGATAATTATAAGATGATCTTTATCAGGTACTTCAATACATTGTTTAGTGCATACTAGTCATATGTATTTGGAACAGGATAGACCTTCAAATAAGCGATCCTAACTTTAAATCCCCAATCCAACGAGAACAGGAAGTAAAGCAAAGATTCACAGATTCTAAGTCTATGACGTCCTGGCTGCATATAATTTTAATGTATCCACTAAGCAATTATTGACCTATTGATAAAAATCTATTTAGTTCTCAGATAAGTAATTATAATAACACCAAATACCCCTATGGTATTTCATTGTGGTAGTGTTGGTAAGTTTTTAGACTTGTTGCCATATCACAACCATTCTTGGGCATGTGCTAATCACTCCTCGGACGAGCATAGTTGATCAGGCTATGCCAATCCCAAGACTGACCATACATCCCCGCGCTTACCTGTGATATCCAACAATCATTACTTTTGTTTTGTTCTAGAACGACGTGACCCTAGTATGTATGCATGCACGTATACTTTTAATAAGAAACTACTTATTTCTAAAAGTATAGTTGTTTTGAAAACGTAAAATCAGAGACTCTAGTCCCAATGCATTTATAGTTTGTATATCTTATGTGGTTCGATATACTGAGTTCACTATAAACAATGCTCTGATACCAATCTGTCACACCCCCAAACCAAGGATGGCGGAAACGTTCGGGGGTGGAGGACTTCATGTAAAGTATCACAACAACGAGTATAATAGTGCTCAAAGTAAATACAACCATCATAAATATAATTGAAAAAGTTTCACCAAAGTATATGTTTACATGATTCAAATCAATTACATTATGATACAAAGTGAACTGTTCGACGATTTATCGTCCCATCCTCAAAACGTTGTTGGTTTCCTGTTTTCACTGAATTCCTGAGAATACAAGTAGTTTTGAAAAGAGTCAACACAAAGGTTGGTGAGTTCATAAGCTTTTGACAGTAAGAGTTTGAAAATCGATCTTTGTAAAGAGATGTATGATACCAAGAAAAATCCAATATTTTCCTTACAAAAGTTATGTAGTCCTAAATACCAGAACCGAAAATGAACATCAATATGTCATACTTAAAGATATAAAAGTGATTTTAAGTCGGCATAAAACCTTTTTTTTTTTATATGAAGGCGTACAAGTATTTTTCTATACTTAAAGTAATTTCAGTGAGCTAAATAGCCATAACTCGCTAATTTAAAGTTAGAACCCGTAAATCTTATGATTGTTAATATCACATGTGAGCTATCATAACCATACTATGACCTAGATGGCCTGAAAACGACGTTCTTCAGGCGTCGTAGAACTGAAATGACACTTGTCACCCGTAGACCTGCAGGTCCAACTGTAGCTAGCAGCAAGGTGTGGGGTGTCAAACCCAATATAGATCTATATACAACTGTCACGCTCTCCCTCCTGGAGACTCTGGTTACAATACAGGACTTATAAATTGGTTACTTTGGAAGTAACCCGAAGGGAATGACTCATAAATTTATTCAATAACAGATTTACGTGAACTAAATGGAAAACCTTTGATAAATAAGTTTAAGAGGTAATGGTACATAAACTATACCTATTATAGTTTATCCAAAACGTTTGTAATGTGTAAAAATTCTTCTATGAATGCTTTAATGTTATAAATTCATAAACTATGCTCATTATGGTTTAATGTGCTTGTTCCAAATAAATGAATAATCTTATCATATATGCCTATACTTCAGTATGATGATATACTAACAAGGTAACACATTCAATATTTAGAACTTGACATTATACACTTTGCTCAACATAATACAAAGTGTTATAAAAATTACAAGCTGTTAACAAATTTTCAGCCTTACTACACTGTTTTTGAAAATTCATAGAAAAATCATACGAAGTCGAAAACTAAATCCGTAAATTCTGGGAGTCCCCAAAATGTGTCTAGTTTACTCATAATTTTTATCATGATTTTTAATGACCTGAAACTTAGGTGAAAAAGTCCATAATCACAGACTGGTCCGGATTGGTGTTTGAAATGATAGGCAGTTTTGTAAAAATCACCATAAATTGTAGAAAAATCGTATGGAGATGTGCAAGTAGTCATTTTAAAGCTAAGAAGTGGAACTATATGCACCTAAAACAGTTTTGAAAACAAAAATGTTTAAGATGTCCAAAACAGTCCGTGAATGGAGTTGAACTTTTCTGATGAAAGCTGTTAGAAAGATGTAGTTATGTTCTTAATGTTTTAACTTGTATTCCCCCCCTAAAAACTTGAGAAAACATGAAAATGTAGGGGTATGAACTCACCTTGTGGGATTTCAGTAGATAAATATTGAAGAAGAGAAGTGTTCAACCCAAGAACACTTGAAGAATCGCTTGAAGATTCGAAGCTCTAACACAAATATAATGGAGTTTGTGTAAGATACCCATGATTTGAGTGGAAATAATTGAGATAATCTTAAAGGAAATGGATTATGCTTACCAAAGGTGGAGGAAACTCTCAAGATCAGCCCTTGAATCTCGGGTTTCTAGAGAGAGAAAGAGAGAGAGAAAGGAGTTTGATCTTCTTGTGAAATGAGAACAAATGAGAGAAAATGAGGAGAGAGGATGAATATCCAGCTCTCAAAAACGTAGGAGTTACTTGTGAAAGGGAGTAAAAGGTACAAGGTATGGTGGGGAGGTATGGCTGGTCATAGAGTGGGTGTGGGAGTGGTTGCTTGTGTCATAAAGTAAAGCAAAGTCAACACTCCACCTCTTTGTACTTTTACCCACTTGCTTTTATTATTTAAATAGAGATTTTTATGAATTTATGATTAAATTGTGAATATTTAGGGTTTATTATGTTAAAATATGATTTTGGGTGAAAACCCCGCGTTAAAATAATTAAAAACGGGCCTTAAACGCAAAACTACGCGAAAACCGGGAGAAAAATGTGTTCCCAGCGAGACCTCTCGGTCCTAGGCCGAGGTTCGGTCCCTAGGCCGAGGTTCGGTCAGGAGGGTGCATGGTTCGGACGCGGGTGGCTGGTCTCGGAAGCGAAGGCGCGCCAGAAGGAAGAAGCGAAGCGAGGCTGGTCCGAGGCTCGGTCCGAAGAGAAGCAGGTCCGACGCGAAGGCAAGGGTTCGGTCCGACGGCTGGCTAGAACCGAAGGTACTGTTGTGAACAGTAATGAACAGTACTTTCGGTTCGGATTTTCCCTTCTATGTTGGTTCGGTTCGGACCTTCCTTTAGTGCTGGGTTCGGTTCGGATCTCCTTCATGGCCGGGTTCGGTTCGGATGAACAGTGGTTTCGGTTCAGCTTATGAACAGTACTTTCGGTTCAGACCCTCATGAATAGTGCTTTCGGTTCGGTTCATGAATAGTACTTTCGGTTCGGAGGGTTCGGTTCCTAAGAGGGGTTTCGGTTCCTAAGGTCCGTTTTTCGCGTAGACTTCCGTTTTTGGGCTATTTTCGCCAAATTCGAGGGTCGGGATGCCCCGAGTGATTATAGAAAGTTGGGAGAGATTTCGAGAGAGATTTGAGAGAGATTCCTCGTTCTCAGAGAGATTTGGGAGAGATTTTGACGTACTTGGAGAGATTTCACATACAAAGAGATATTTGGGAGAGATTTCACATACTTAGAGAGATTTTGGAGAGATTTGACATTCTTGGAGAGATTTCTCATTCAGAGAGAGATTTGGGAGAGATTTCACATACTTAGAGAGATTTTGGAGAGATTTGACATTCTTGGAGAGATTTCTCATTCAGAGAGAGATTTGGGAGAGATTTCACATACTTAGAGAGATTTTGGAGAGATTTGACATTCTTGGAGAGATTTCTCATTCAGAGAGAGATTTGGGAGAGATTTCACATACTTAGAGAGATTTGGGAGAGATTTGACATTCTTGGAAAGATTTGGGAGAGATTTGACATACTTGGAGAGGTTTCACATAGAGAGAGAGATTTGGGAGAGATTTCACATACGGAGAGAGATTTGGGAGAGATTTCACATACTTAGGGAGATTTGGGAGAGATTTGACATACTTGGAGAGATTTCACATACGGAGAGAGATTTGGGAGAGATTTCACATACTTAGGGAGATTTGGGAGAGATTTGACATACTTGGAGAGATTTCACATACGGAGAGAGATTTGGGAGAGATTTCACATACTTAGGGAGATTTGGGAGAGATTTGACATTCTTGGAGAGATTTGGGAGAGGTTTCACATACTTAGAGATATGTGGGAGAGATTTCACATACTTAGAGATATGTGGGAGAGGTTTCACATACTTAGAGATATGTGGGAGAGGTTTCACATACTTAGAGATATGTGGGAGAGGTTTCACATACTTAGAGATATGTGGGAGAGATTTCATTGGTGACCTTTTTGAGTGTCCGGCTACGCACTGCAAGGTCCTTAAACCCCGTTAAGCCTTGATTAGGGATCTTGCATACTCCCGGTGAGTATGTAACATTGTTTTATCGGTTTGGCTCTCCACGTACCACCGTTTTAGGTTAAGGAGATTTAGGTGAACGCACTTTTCGATTTATGATCTCTCATTAGAGTAGAGAGTTGTTTAGAAGTTATGCAACGTAAACTCTAGTACTCACGACAAATTGGGTTGACCGGTTTGACTTGCTGACTTTTGTTGACTTTGACTTGACTGAAAATTGACGGTTGTCACATCATCCCCCCGTTAGAGGGAATTTCGTCCCGAAATTTGAATTTAGGCAAGGAGTTTGTAATTGACTAGGGTCGGCTCTACATTATTTTGATTCTGACTAAGAGATGAGTTATTATACACGACAACTTAGCTTATACACATTATGATATAACCAATACTGGGCGGATAGTGAAATGTGTGATTCTACTTCAGTTTCACATCCCAACGAGGAAAAGAAACTAAGTTAGAATTCTCACATTCTATTATCTACCAGGTATTCGTTATATATAACTGGGGAATGTATAAGTGAGGAAATCATAACAAATAACTTAGTAATCCTTCTTACTACGAGGGTAGATAAGCAAGTCACTTTCAACGACAACGATGAACTGATCCTAGTAAGAATGGCACATCCTATGAATACTGCGAACGGGTTAGTCCTATCCGAGGGGTATCACTACGGACTTGCAGCGTCCGCATCGAATTTGGAGGGTTGTCCTCGGACATCCTTTTTCCAATACTCGCGACTGGGGATATTCAGATCTCAGGTCCGATTCCTAAAGGGGTACCTCGTTCCTTGTGGTTGGCCGGCCTATTCGTTTATGTGAGGCAGATAGTAAAGGTTTCTACTGGAGATATTGTCAGGGTCTCTGAGGTTAATGGAACTATGAGCAATTTGTCTTTCTATTTGAAGAATAAGAACAGAGCCTTCCAGGGTGAAAAGCTTGGTTCTTCAATTTTATTGTTGAGTAGATCGACAGGTTTGACCTAAGAGTTCTTGCAGCTCGGTAGAAAGCCTGTGGGTTTGGTTTATACGATTAGGCCTTCTTAGATGGTAGGACATTTACTCGCCCTCCTGGGCTACCTTGGCTCGAAGTTCATGGCAGAACTCATACCATATCTTTCCCAAACTTCTGTGCTTGGACCTTGTCTGCTACATGCGTGACATTCCCAAGGGTCTCCTGTAAGTACTTGTGATAAGGTTTCGGAGGTATAACACTCCTCTGATTTGCCTGTTTTGGGGTTCCGTAGCAAAAGATAATTCGTAGGTTTGAGCTGGATGTTTATGAGAGACGAAGGTTTCGATGTTTGGGAGGGGTTAGGTGAAAGGTCCTTTTATAGATGTTAAGTTGGGAAGATGAGGGCTATATCAATGAAGATTGAATGACGACAGCAATATCTTTTTAGATAAAACTAGTTAAGATGTATTCGCACGAAGAGATTAATGGAGTGATAAAGTATCTTGTGTTTCTTTTTAGGGTGGTAAACTTTGATTGATGTTATCATTATCGTAGGTGATTTACACCACAGTGCCTAGCACTGGCGGCAGGTGTGTTTCGAGAATTAGTACTAATATTTGACATCATGACCCCTGACAGGTCTCCCTATGACCGAACGATATAAGAACGTCGTATGTAAGTTGACGTTTGGGAATCGTCGAGTGGGTGGCCCCACTCGGTTCTTACTATTAGACACGGAATAGGAGTCGGGATGAAATTATTTGTTTCAAGAATTCAGTATTTCAATTATAATTAACCCCGATGTATGTACAAAGTCATCACATCTTAGAGGTAATGATCTTTAGATCATATATGAATGTATTTGGTTCGATTTGAACGAGAGAGTATTTTAACTACTTTTAGAAAGACGGTGACTTTTAGCAAGCATAACAATTTCATTACAAACATATAGTACTTAAACGTTTTTATCGTTGGACACATTACAAAAGTTCTAATATGGTTTCCTACTGATCCTGTCGGTTCGTTTGATAAGCTCCTCCGCTTTCCCCGTCATTCCTCTCAGTTGGGCAGTTTCTCTTGAAGTGTCCCGCTTCGCCACATAGGAAGCACACTGGGATTTCTTTGGTAATAGGGGTTGGTGTGATGTACTGAGTCGGGGTCCTACAGAAACGGGCGGTGTGTCCTTCCCTGTAGCAGTTATCACATTGTAAAATTCGGCAAGCTCCTGTGTGATGGTAATTACACTTGTTACACTCCGGGAGTGACCCCTTATATGGTCTGGCCGGCGTTTGGGTGGTAGATCCTGTGGCTAGTATTGGGGCAGGTGTTGTGACTGCTGTTGTGATGGTGGGGGTGGCCATAGGTTGTTGTCTTTTAATGGATTTTTGAGATTGGTGGCGCTCTTTCATGTTCCAAAACTTTCTCTTCCTGTTCGTAGGTTTGACACCTGAGGTATTTTTGCTGGCGGACACCCGCTGGTGTTCCTGAATATTACCATTATCTGCATTGTCAGCACCGCTTCCATTTCTGCTGGCGTTGTTAGCATTGAACTGTGCCATGACGGCTGCCACGGCTGTCGTGACTGCAGCTTGAAAAGTAGCAGCGTCTATCTGCAGAGTTGGCACCTTGCTAGTTGGTTGGTTCCCTCTTGGTGAAGACATAGTTCTGTTTCATGATGAAAACATCTTCGTTAGTGGAAATGGTTATCTTAAGTGCATCCTTACAATTTATATTAACACATATAAATTTTTGCACATTACTGTACTACTCCTAGTGTTTCCGCTAACATTCTTGAAATAGGGTTACAGCAGTGGGTAGGGGTAGGTTTCATACGGGCGTCAAGCTTTACCCATCTTAGAATCATGTGTGTCCAACACGTTTGGCTGGGGAGTTCTGATGGGATCCGATGCATTAGTGTTGGTATGATTCGTAACCGTGAGTCTATGATGAAGGAACTTCTCAACAAAATGATTAAGGGTGAGATGATATTGAGTTTTTAGAATGGCTACACGTCGTGAGTTTCTAACTAAGCTTTATCTTATATTGATTTGTAACGTAATTTGGTCGTTAAGGGCGTTCTGAAAATAATTCATAACGGGAGTCTTTACATGGTAACCCATGAATTTTTAGTAGTTCTGCACCCAAGGGGTGCCTTATAGCTGACCCAGGCTGGGCCCTTATCATGACCAAATGGGAGCATGTTCTCGAAGATTTGACTTGCATCCCTATGATGCAATGCTAATACAAGGTAGAAGTATGTTTAGGTGGTGATCCTTTGATGTTGGTTGTTTGAAACCGGGTTCCATTGGTTGGTGAATGACATGATCCAACCTTGGAGAGAAGATCAGGAACGATTCCGGAGCTAGATTACTCTAGTCTTACAACTTGAATAGAGTGGGTTTTAGGCAGGCTCCTATCGCAGCATGATGGGAGTGTTTGAACAAAAGGGTGACACAGAACTCGGCTGATTGATACGTCATTGATGTTTAAGATGTAACTAATTAGGGAAAATTGACCTTGTAGAGGGTCTTATATCATATCAAAGCAGGAGTGTCTTGGCCGCCTAAAGGCCTCACTAAAGGTACCCACAGTACAAGATAGTTTCATAGAAAATACCACATAGGTCATAGATAGGGATAACGATTCTTTTTTAACATGAAATGAAGTAAGGCGTTTACTACTGGCGGCGGTCATTTTTCTTGTGATCTCTTAGTTCAGCTAGCTGCCGCTCCATATCAAGCATGTGCCTTTCGTACACCCTCTGGCGTACTCGAAGTTTTATGACATCGGTTCGTGATTCAGCCAGTGCTTGCAGCAGGGTTTCATAGTCTTCCTCAGACTTTTCACGAGTGCTCAAGGCGATTGGTGCGGTTTGTATGTATTCTTGCATTTGCATCAACCTCTGCGATACTATGGGGAGTTGTTCTGTTCCGAATCTCGTCTCGGGCAATTCTACGGACCAGGGTTGGAAAAATTCTATCTGTTGGGGTTCCTTCGTTTATGTTGTAGAAGCTTCGATCTCCATCGAATGACATAGGTTGGTCTTGCTCTTCGCTCCAGATTTCCAAGCACTCTACCCAAGGAGGCATCGGGCCTTGGAAAGCCGGTCGAGGATCGGGATTGGGAACACGGGTCATCGAGGATAGGTTCACCATTTTAGGTTCGGATTCGAAACCGTCAGCAAGGCCTTCAGCTTGGTGACTATCCACAGGGAGTGGGTGATCATTCTCTGGCTCCTCTCCGAGCCATTCAGTATTGTTGTGGCTAGGGTAGTACGGGTCGTCGTGGGGATGAAATCCAGCCATGATATCTTCGCGAGAAATGGGGATATAAGAAGTAACTAAGTAGATGTACTAATTAGATAATTATAAGATGATCTTTATCAGGTACTTCAATACATTGTTTAGTGCATACTAGTCATATGTATTTGGAACAGGATAGACCTTCGAATAAGCGATCCTAACTTTAAATCCCCAATCCAACGAGAACAGGAAGTAAAGCAAAGATTCACAGATTCTAAGTCTATGACGTCCTGGCTGCATATAATTTTAATGTATCCACTAAGCAATTATTGACCTATTGATAAAAATCTATTTAGTTCTCAGATAAGTAATTATAATAACACCAAATACCCCTATGGTATTTCATTGTGGTAGTGTTGGTAAGTTTTTAGACTTGTTGCCATATCACAACCATTCTTGGGCATGTGCTAATCACTCCTCGGACGAGCATAGTTGATCAGGCTATGCCAATCCCAAGACTGACCATACATCCCCGCGCTTACCTGTGATATCCAACAATCATTACTTTTGTTTTGTTCTAGAACGACGTGACCCTAGTATGTATGCATGCACGTATACTTTTAATAAGAAACTACTTATTTCTAAAAGTATAGTTGTTTTGAAAACGTAAAATCAGAGACTCTAGTCCCAATGCATTTATAGTTTGTATATCTTATGTGGTTCGATATACTGAGTTCACTATAAACAATGCTCTGATACCAATCTGTCACACCCCCAAACCAAGGATGGCGGAAACGTTCGGGGGTGGAGGACTTCATGTAAAGTATCACAACAACGAGTATAATAGTGCTCAAAGTAAATACAACCATCATAAATATAATTGAAAAAGTTTCACCAAAGTATATGTTTACATGATTCAAATCAATTACATTATGATACAAAGTGAACTGTTCGACGATTTATCGTCCCATCCTCAAAACGTTGTTGGTTTCCTGTTTTCACTGAATTCCTGAGAATACAAGTAGTTTTGAAAAGAGTCAACACAAAGGTTGGTGAGTTCATAAGCTTTTGACAGTAAGAGTTTGAAAATCGATCTTTGTAAAGAGATGTATGATACCAAGAAAAATCCAATATTTTCCTTACAAAAGTTATGTAGTCCTAAATACCAGAACCGAAAATGAACATCAATATGTCATACTTAAAGATATAAAAGTGATTTTAAGTCGGCATAAAACCTTTTTTTTTTATATGAAGGCGTACAAGTATTTTTCTATACTTAAAGTAATTTCAGTGAGCTAAATAGCCATAACTCGCTAATTTAAAGTTAGAACCCGTAAATCTTATGATTGTTAATATCACATGTGAGCTATCATAACCATACTATGACCTAGATGGCCTGAAAACGACGTTCTTCAGGCGTCGTAGAACTGAAATGACACTTGTCACCCGTAGACCTGCAGGTCCAACTGTAGCTAGCAGCAAGGTGTGGGGTGTCAAACCCAATATAGATCTATATACAACTGTCACGCTCTCCCTCCTGGAGACTCTGGTTACAATACAGGACTTATAAATTGGTTACTTTGGAAGTAACCCGAAGGGAATGACTCATAAATTTATTCAATAACAGATTTACGTGAACTAAATGGAAAACCTTTGATAAATAAGTTTAAGAGGTAATGGTACATAAACTATACCTATTATAGTTTATCCAAAACGTTTGTAATGTGTAAAAATTCTTCTATGAATGCTTTAATGTTATAAATTCATAAACTATGCTCATTATGGTTTAATGTGCTTGTTCCAAATAAATGAATAATCTTATCATATATGCCTATACTTCAGTATGATGATATACTAACAAGGTAACACATTCAATATTTAGAACTTGACATTATACACTTTGCTCAACATAATACAAAGTGTTATAAAAATTACAAGCTGTTAACAAATTTTCAGCCTTACTACACTGTTTTTGAAAATTCATAGAAAAATCATACGAAGTCGAAAACTAAATCCGTAAATTCTGGGAGTCCCCAAAATGTGTCTAGTTTACTCATAATTTTTATCATGATTTTTAATGACCTGAAACTTAGGTGAAAAAGTCCATAATCACAGACTGGTCCGGATTGGTGTTTGAAATGATAGGCAGTTTTGTAAAAATCACCATAAATTGTAGAAAAATCGTATGGAGATGTGCAAGTAGTCATTTTAAAGCTAAGAAGTGGAACTATATGCACCTAAAACAGTTTTGAAAACAAAAATGTTTAAGATGTCCAAAACAGTCCGTGAATGGAGTTGAACTTTTCTGATGAAAGCTGTTAGAAAGATGTAGTTATGTTCTTAATGTTTTAACTTGTATTCCCCCCCTAAAAACTTGAGAAAACATGAAAATGTAGGGGTATGAACTCACCTTGTGGGATTTCAGTAGATAAATATTGAAGAAGAGAAGTGTTCAACCCAAGAACACTTGAAGAATCGCTTGAAGATTCGAAGCTCTAACACAAATATAATGGAGTTTGTGTAAGATACCCATGATTTGAGTGGAAATAATTGAGATAATCTTAAAGGAAATGGATTATGCTTACCAAAGGTGGAGGAAACTCTCAAGATCAGCCCTTGAATCTCGGGTTTCTAGAGAGAGAAAGAGAGAGAGAAAGGAGTTTGATCTTCTTGTGAAATGAGAACAAATGAGAGAAAATGAGGAGAGAGGATGAATATCCAGCTCTCAAAAACGTAGGAGTTACTTGTGAAAGGGAGTAAAAGGTACAAGGTATGGTGGGGAGGTATGGCTGGTCATAGAGTGGGTGTGGGAGTGGTTGCTTGTGTCATAAAGTAAAGCAAAGTCAACACTCCACCTCTTTGTACTTTTACCCACTTGCTTTTATTATTTAAATAGAGATTTTTATGAATTTATGATTAAATTGTGAATATTTAGGGTTTATTATGTTAAAATATGATTTTGGGTGAAAACCCCGCGTTAAAATAATTAAAAACGGGCCTTAAACGCAAAACTACGCGAAAACCGGGAGAAAAATGTGTTCCCAGCGAGACCTCTCGGTCCTAGGCCGAGGTTCGGTCCCTAGGCCGAGGTTCGGTCAGGAGGGTGCATGGTTCGGACGCGGGTGGCTGGTCTCGGAAGCGAAGGCGCGCCAGAAGGAAGAAGCGAAGCGAGGCTGGTCCGAGGCTCGGTCCGAAGAGAAGCAGGTCCGACGCGAAGGCAAGGGTTCGGTCCGACGGCTGGCTAGAACCGAAGGTACTGTTGTGAACAGTAATGAACAGTACTTTCGGTTCGGATTTTCCCTTCTATGTTGGTTCGGTTCGGACCTTCCTTTAGTGCTGGGTTCGGTTCGGATCTCCTTCATGGCCGGGTTCGGTTCGGATGAACAGTGGTTTCGGTTCAGCTTATGAACAGTACTTTCGGTTCAGACCCTCATGAATAGTGCTTTCGGTTCGGTTCATGAATAGTACTTTCGGTTCGGAGGGTTCGGTTCCTAAGAGGGGTTTCGGTTCCTAAGGTCCGTTTTTCGCGTAGACTTCCGTTTTTGGGCTATTTTCGCCAAATTCGAGGGTCGGGATGCCCCGAGTGATTATAGAAAGTTGGGAGAGATTTCGAGAGAGATTTGAGAGAGATTCCTCGTTCTCAGAGAGATTTGGGAGAGATTTTGACGTACTTGGAGAGATTTCACATACAAAGAGATATTTGGGAGAGATTTCACATACTTAGAGAGATTTTGGAGAGATTTGACATTCTTGGAGAGATTTCTCATTCAGAGAGAGATTTGGGAGAGATTTCACATACTTAGAGAGATTTTGGAGAGATTTGACATTCTTGGAGAGATTTCTCATTCAGAGAGAGATTTGGGAGAGATTTCACATACTTAGAGAGATTTTGGAGAGATTTGACATTCTTGGAGAGATTTCTCATTCAGAGAGAGATTTGGGAGAGATTTCACATACTTAGAGAGATTTGGGAGAGATTTGACATTCTTGGAAAGATTTGGGAGAGATTTGACATACTTGGAGAGGTTTCACATAGAGAGAGAGATTTGGGAGAGATTTCACATACGGAGAGAGATTTGGGAGAGATTTCACATACTTAGGGAGATTTGGGAGAGATTTGACATACTTGGAGAGATTTCACATACGGAGAGAGATTTGGGAGAGATTTCACATACTTAGGGAGATTTGGGAGAGATTTGATATACTTGGAGAGATTTCACATACGGAGAGAGATTTGGGAGAGATTTCACATACTTAGGGAGATTTGGGAGAGATTTGACATTCTTGGAGAGATTTGGGAGAGGTTTCACATACTTAGAGATATGTGGGAGAGATTTCACATACTTAGAGATATGTGGGAGAGGTTTCACATACTTAGAGATATGTGGGAGAGGTTTCACATACTTAGAGATATGTGGGAGAGGTTTCACATACTTAGAGATATGTGGGAGAGATTTCATTGGTGACCTTTTTGAGTGTCCGGCTACACACTGCAAGGTCCTTAAACCCCGTTAAGCCTTGATTAGGGATCTTGCATACTCCCGGTGAGTATGTAACATTGTTTTATCGGTTTGGCTCTCCACGTACCACCGTTTTAGGTTAAGGAGATTTAGGTGAACGCACTTTTCGATTTATGATCTCTCATTAGAGTAGAGAGTTGTTTAGAAGTTATGCAACGTAAACTCTAGTACTCACGACAAATTGGGTTGACCGGTTTGACTTGCTGACTTTTGTTGACTTTGACTTGACTGAAAATTGACGGTTGTCACAGAAAAACATGAAAAACTTCTTGGTCCCGAAGTACCGTATCTTAGTGCTATTGGTGCACTAATGTATCTTGCTAATAATACGATACCTGATATATCTTTTGCTGTAAACTTATTAGCAAGATATAGTTCTTGCCCAACAAGAAGACATTGGAATGGAGTCAAACACATTCTTCGATATCTTCGAGGTACAATGGATATGGGCTTATATTATTCTAATTCATCAAATGCGGAGTTAATTGGTTATGCAGATGCTGGATATTTGTCTGATCCACACAAAGCTCGATCCCAAACAGGTTATTTATTCACTTGTGGAGGTACCGCAATTTCTTGGCGTTCTGTTAAACAAACTTTAGTTGCTTCTTCTTCTAACCATGCAAAGATTATAGCAATTCATGAGGCAAGCCGTGAATGTATTTGGTTAAGAAATTTAACTCATCATATTCGTGAGAGTTGTGGTCTAAATTCTAACAGGAATGTTCCAACCATACTATATGAAGATAATGCGGCTTGTATAGCCCAATTCTAGGAAGGTTTTATCAAAGGAGACAGAACCAAACATATATCACCAAAGTTTTTTTTCCTCATGATCTTCAAAAAGAGCGTGGCATCAACATCCAGAAAATTCAATCAAGTAACAACTTGGCAGATTTGTTCACTAAAGCGCTCCCTACATCCAAATTTGAAAACAAGGTACGAAATATTGGAATGCGACGCTTTAAGGAAATCAAGTGATGTGATGATCAGGGGGAGTTGGAAACATATTGTACTCTTTTCCTTAGCTATGTTTTTCCCACTGGTTTTCTTAGTAAGGTTTTTAACGAGGCAATTGTTCCAAATATCTATTATTAATCATGTACTCTTTTTCCTTAATAAATGGTTTTTCCCATGAGGTTTTACCTATTAAGGTTTTAACGAGGCATGATACAATCGTCATTCAAGGGGGAGTGTTACGAAATATTAGTTTGTGAATGACTATTGGATTCTCCATTTCTCCCATAACTCCTCATCGTTATTTAGCATTAGTAACAACCATTTCAATGTGTTTTATGAATGTAATAATACACCATCATAAAGTGCATTCATATTATAGCTCATCTTTCATCTTATTTGGATAGTATAAATAGTGAGCCATATGTATTAGAAACTTGATGATTTCATCACAAGTATTGGAATAAAAGTTCTCTCTACTCTCATTTCTTTCTTTACCTCATATTTTATATTGTTATTTGATCATATTTTATAACAATATACGAATTATTATATCAAATTTAACAACAACGTTAGTGTTATATTTTAAAAAATATATATTTGTAAAGACTTTAACTATATAGGTGTTTCTGCGCATTACAATGTCAACTCAAATATAAATTTCAGTTCCATTTAAAAAAACTAAAGAATATTTTATAAATAGTTAAAAGTGATAAATTTTAGTGATAAAAGCAAAAACTAAATTGTAATTTCAATTTAACTAAAATATTTCTTAAATATATTTTTATAATCGTTAAAAGTTTCCAAATAAGTAGCTTAAAATAACTTACAATAACAATAGTTAAAAACAACTCTATATAAATGATTATATTGTTAGCTTTAAAATAAAAAAAACAATTTTTGATGTTTTAAATAATTATAATGATAGAAATTAAAACATTAAACAAATAAATTTTAAAAAATTAATTAACAATAAAAACAACTATAAATAACATCAAATCATATATTATATTTAATTTTATTTATGTGTAACTCGCAGGTAGAAGTCATTCAAACGATTAAGATTAAGAAGTTATAATAAATGTATGTATTATCATATAATTCAAAATAATCAATATATTATATCAATTTAGTATATAAAAATTATTATATCAAATTTAACAACAACGTTATTGTTATATTTAAAAAATCATATATTTGTAAAGACTTCAACTATATAGGTGTTTCTGCGCAACGCGCGGACATTCACCTAGTATAAAATATTTTTTTGGGGGTACTGTAGTACCCTCAACGCCCATCTAGCTCCGCCACTGCTCATGTGGGCTTTAGGAGTGGAACAACACTTGCTTCAAAGTTGCCTTATGCAAAGCCGACAAAACAAGAGAAAACACAAATGGTAATCAATATTTTTTTATAAAAGGTTTTTACATCGAAAGATAGATGTCAAAAGGCTTGAGACCGATTTTAAATGATTTCGAGCTTAATATTAGGCTCGTTTATTAAACAAGCTCGAACCTAATTGAGCCTATATATAATATAATTTATTATTCTTTTATATGTTGAAATAAAGCATATTTGAGGAATTATAAATTTAGGATATTAGTAAACGAGCTTCTTAACGATTATGAATCAAGCTTAAGCTTATTTAGGCTCAGAAAGAAAACCAGCCATATAATCCTTGGCGAGTTCAAGAGCTCCATACTATAAAGTACAAATCGAGTTCCATATAACTTAATGTAACGACCCGTTCCTGGTATGATGATTCCTTGGTATTTATTTTTGAAGTTTTGTAAAGGGACTCGGCGAGTTCATAGCCTGACTCGCCGAGTAGGAACGAGATTTCGAGCACGTGTTAGCTGGCGACTCGGCGAGTCCATATTCTGGACTCGGCGAGTCTGTCCGTCTGGGAGAAACCCTAAATCCCCGGGTTGCCCACTATTTAAGCCACCTTATAGCCCCCAATTTCGCCTCCTTCACCCTCTAAAGCTGTGAGAAAACCCTAATTCGTTCTTGAGTGATTCTAAGTGATTTTGTGTGCTAATTGTGAAGGCTTGAAGAAGGAGAAGAAGAAAGGAGCAAGGAGAAGGATTGTAGAGCAGAGATTCAGGGGAAAGCAACAGTTCCTTGAGGTATTCTTCAGATTTCCTTCCCTTTTATGCTTTAAAACCCTTTCTAGATCTTGTTTATGCCTTTCTAAAGCCTTATGTTGATATGGAAGCTCTCTTATGCTGAGATAACCTTAGATCTGTTCATTTAGGAGTTGTAGAGCCCAGATCTATTGCCTTTATGGAGCTATTTTGCACATTAACCCTAGATCTACCCCTTTTAAGCATCTTTTAGCCTTTATTCCCTTGTTCATGCGTTTGTACACGTAAAGTTGGAAACTTTACGTGGTAAATCAGCTTATTGGACTCAGATCTATCATTTGTATGTATTGGATTCGATCAGAATCGAGTGTAGAATAGTTGCATGGCGGTGACTCGGCGAGTCGGAAGAACGACTCGGCGAGTCGAGTCGCGAGTCCCCGATTTTCGTCCTTTTGAGCAGTGTCGAGTGGGACCAGTGAGTAGTGGAGTGGACTCAGCGAGTTCGAGGGTAGACTCAGGAATGAAGGGACTCGGCGAGTTGTTCATACAACTCGGCGAGTCCAAGGCAATCTTCTTAAGCTCAAGAACAACTCGTCGAGTTGTTCATATGACTCGTCGAGTCGGATGAAGATTGTCTGAGTTCTTGGATCGAATGAGTACTCGTCGAGTCGATGCCATACTCGACGAGTAGCAGCGAGTAGGGTCGAGGAGTGAGAATAGGGACTCGGCGAGTTGGCGGCCCAACTCGGCGAGTCAGGTCAACTGTGGGTTGACTTTGACCGAGAGTTGACTTTGGCCAAGGGTAAAAGAGTCATTTTACCCAGTGCAGTGTTTAGTATTTGATTGAGTGTGTTTATGGACTTGTAGCCGGGGAGATACCGGAGCAGCAGCAGTTAGCCCTCAGAGCTATTCACTCAGCAGCCAGTTCACGAGGTGAGTTCCCTTTCAGTAGGAACGGGTCTAAGGCCACAATGCCGGCCCGTTTAGCTAGCAGTAGTATCCGGATTTTTATCTGATGCAGTAGTTAGCATGTTTGATGCCTTCGTGGCTCAGACAGGATTATGTGTGTTCATGTTAAGTGATACATTTATGTTATGATCAGTCAGCTTCGGACTTCGGTCCAATGTCAGCTTCGGACTTCGGTTCGATGTAGGGGACAAGGTCCCAGTCAGCTTCGGACTTCGGTCCGATGTCAGCTTCGGACTTCGGTTCGATGTAGGGGACAAGGTCCCGGTCAGCTTCGGACTTCGGTCCGATGTCAGCTTCGGACTCCGGTTCGATGTAGGGGACAAGGTCCCAGTCAGCTTCGGACTTCGGTCTGATGTGAGCTTCGGACTTCGGTCCGATGTAGGGGACAAGGTCCCAGTCAGTCAACTTCGGACTTCGGTCCGATGGAGGGGGCAAGGCCCCAGTATGTGCTTGTTATATTATTGTATGGTATGTGGTAATTTGGGGGAGCTCACTAAGCTTCGTGCTTACAGTTTCAGTTTTGGTTTCAGGTACTTCCGCTAGCAGAGGGAAGAGCTCGGGTTGATGGCATCGCACACACCACAGCTTCAGCTTTTATCCTGGGAGTTGATTTAGTTCTTGATTTTTATATGACATGGATATGATACAGTTTTCCGCACAGTGTTTTATTATTATTTTGAGATATAGCATGTATGGTTTTACGATATGACACTCAGATTATGGTTTTTGGTTATGTTGAAAAACGAAATTTTTGGGTCGTATTTTTGGGTCGTTTCACTTAAAGGAGCCGAGCCGAGCTTAGACAGGCTGGGCTCGACTCAGCTCGGTAGCATCCAAAGAAAATACCATGATCCGCCAGAGTTTATTAACTGGTTAGTTATGTTGATGAACCGTAGAATTACTTCCAATTTATCTTGAAAAAAAAACATGTAACATGATATTATAATCCACAAAAACAAAAAATAAGCTCAAGTAATTTAGATTCAAAAGTACATATATAAAAAATAGATCAAGAAATTTAGAGTTTACAAAATTAGATTAAACACTTAAACTTACTTGACTAATGTGTTAGTCTAATTCCACTAGGCCTGGAGGCGAGAGGCGGCCGAACTGTAGGACGGGAGTGGAGAGACAAAAAAAAAAACTTCGTCGGAGTGTGGATCGTGCTCGCCTTGTCTCGTCGTCGTCAATGGTCGAAACTAGAAGAAAAAAGAGGTAAAGGCCATAGACACATAAACGTGTGAGTTGAAGATTCGTCTTTTTTCACTTTTGCGTTAAAATTAATCACATTTATTGATATATCTTATAAAAACATATTTAACGGTTCAAATTTTGGAATTAAGAAAAAATTGGTCCAATAGTAAGGTTGGTAGGAAAGGGAAGAAAATCTAAAACAGTCTTATGATTTGACAATTTTTTTTTTAAAATGACAAAATATCATAAATGTTGCTTATAGTTATCATTTTCTCTTTACAAAAGTCCTTATTAAACCATTTTTTGCTTGAATGGTCCTTTTAGGGCAAATGTTTGCTAAATTGATATGTTAAGTCGAAAGAATTTTAGACAACAATCATATTTATGTATGTTGTGAAACTCTATCTAAAGACCATTTGTGAAATTTCACCCAATGTCATTTGTGAAATTTTATAAAAGTCAATTAAATCTCGTATTAATTATCATAAATAAAAAAAAGACAAAAAATTAAAATATAAAAAATGTAATATTTATATAAATAAAAAATTAAACTTACAAGTTTTAATCATCATACAAATATATTTTATTTAATGTATAAAAAAACTTTGTTGTCCAAACTTTATCTAAAATGTTCAAACTACAATACATCATCAAATATTTTTATTTTCTATTTTTTATCTAAAACAATTTGAAGTATCAAAACATAATTCTATTACTTTTTAATTTTAACATGACATGATTTTCAAGATTTATCTTATACAAATATAAAAAAAAATACGTTGTTATAAAAATAATAGTATGCTGCTATTTTATTCTAAAAAAATATAAATATGTAGTTTTGAGTTAAAAGTAAAATATGTTTCGATTTAGGTTTCATAACATAAGTACATTAAATTTTATATTGATTCAATATAAATTTTTGATATTAATTTTTTTTTTTTAAAATTAGTGTTAATAAAATTTGAATATATTCTTTAATAAAGACATAAACTTTTCAATACAAAACTAACTACATTGTTACACATGCTAAAATAATTAATCATAATTAACAGATGTTTTTTAATTTTTCTTTGAAACGTTTGTATTTATTAATGAATAAAATTAAATATTTAAAAAAAATAAATATCAAAACTTTATGTCGAACCATTATAAACTTTATCTTACTTATATTATGAAATCAAAATCGAAACATATATTTACATTTAACGCAAAACCACATACTTATATTTCTAAAAGAAAATAACAACATACTATTACTTTTATAATAACACATCATATTTTTTCATAAAAATAAATATAGTTGTATAAAAAAAACAAAGATAAATCTTGAAAATTTTATCACGTAAAACTTATAAAAAATGATGTTTTTATGCTTCAAATTTTGTTAGATAAAATATTGAAAACGAAAATATTTAATAATGTATTGTAGTTTCAATATTTTAGATAAAGTTTAGAAAACAAAAATTATCAATATATTAAATAAAATATATTTGCATGATGATTAAAATTTGTAAGTTTTAATTTTTTTATTTATATAAATGTTACAATTTCTGTGAGTACGCACATCATACTCGTGCACTAAGAAGGAACACGGAGGCCACCTAGTACGTTGGACGTACCCCTTGGTATGATGGGCGTACTAGGCTCAGTTTGCAAACCCTAATAATTTTGATGTCCTTATTTGAGGAACATGATGACCTCATTTCTAGCCACCTATATCAGCCTCCAACCTTTCCTTAACCCTAAATCTCTAGTGTGTGCTTGTGGGTGTCATCCAGCTTAAAGATCCAACCTCCAACCTTGAATCAAGTGTTACAAAACAGGAGCATGATTAATGTACATCTTATTGGAGATGTACATCTTGGTGAGAGTCTAGTACTTAAATACGTACTATATGTTCCTGAGTTCCATTTTAATATGATTTCCGTTGTGCTTTAATAGCTCAAAAAAGTTTATTTGTGGTTTTTCATTGGAACTTTATTGTAGTTCAGGAGGAACTACCCATCAAGAGGATGATTGGCAGGGGTAATAAGCAAGTTGATTTATATATGTTAGATACGAATAGTTTACATTCTATCACAATTTCACACAATGTCAATTTAGTTTCATTTGATGTATGACATAAAAGATTTGGGCATCCTTTGGATGTCATACGTTCCTGTAAAAATGCATAATTGCCACATGAAGATTTGACTTCTGTTTCAAGCACTCCATGTATGGTTTCTCCAAAAGCTAAACAAAGAAAACTACCATTTGTTTCTTTGAATAATCTTTTAGAACATCCATTTGATCTTATACACTTTGACATATGGGGACTATACCATGACCCATCACACCAAGGACATAGATTCTTCGTAACAATTGTTAATCAAACATAAAAGTGATGTGCAAACCATTATTCCCAAGTTCTATAATATGATACTTTCTCAGTTCAATGCCAAGATCAAAGCTTTTAGATCAGACAATGCTAAGGAATTACAATTTCATGATTTTTTAGCGATAAGGGAACTCTTCACCAATTTTCATGCGTTGAGCGACAACACCAAAATTCTGTTGTTGAAAGGAAGCATCAACGTTTACTTAACGTTGCAAGGGCGTTACATTTTCAGTCAAATGTCCCATTAGATCTTTGGTCTGAGTGTGTTCTCACAATCACTTTCTTGAACAATAGAACTGTTGGATTAGGTGTCTAAGCCCACAACTATAATTGGGATGTACTTGACCCGATAGTAACATGGTCCTTTTGGGTTGTCTTGACATTGGTGACTAGACAAGATGACTATTGAGGAGAGAGGCTGATTTATTGTGAAGAATAATAAATTGGGCATAAATATGATTTATTAATATATTATAAGAATAATATATTAATTAGAAGTCATATTATTAATTAGTATTTAATCAGAAATTAATTTGGAATTAATTTTGGGATTAAAGAAAGTGATTGAAAGTGCAGGGGCTGTTTTGTAATTATTTGATAGTTGAGGCTTTGGGCCATTGGATCACCTTATTAAGAAAGGGCCGAAAATCCCTAGAAGGATCTAGGAATTTTTGTCCAACGCTAAAGGGTAGGAGGTCATTGGACTTGCTTAGGCCCTAAGCTAAGGAATTAGGGTTTCTACCCTAAAACCCTAACTAGCCTCAAGTATAAATAGAACCCCTAGGCTCTAGATTTCAAAAAAACCGCCTTGTAGAAATCCTAGTAGAGCCGTTTTTAGAGCAATCTACCCTCTTTCCTCTTTCTCATATTCATCCTTTCACCTAGTGTGTTTGTGAGCCACTAGAGGTACTATATTTGTGGTACTTGTTCTCAAGAGAAAATGAATTCAAGAAACTAGTTGTTATTACTACATAGCAACAAAGGTATGTATTCTATTCTTTGATTTGTATTTTTTGAAAATAGTAGATGCATGCTAGGTTTCCTTTTGTGTTCATTTGTTGTATTTCTAATAGAGAAAACATAGATCTAAATTAGGGTTGCATGCACACATAGGATTATTTGTATAAAACCCATCAAGAACACCATACAAGCTCCTTGCACATAAGTCACCATTTCAGAAACTTTATAATAAAGCCACTGATTATTCTTCATTTAGAATATTTGGTTGTTTAGCATTCACTACAACTCATTCTTTACAACGTACAAAGTTCGATTCAAGAGCAAAAACTTGTATTTTTGTTAGTTATCCTTTAGGAATGAAAGCCTACAAACTCTATGACTTGGAAAACAACTCGATTCTTATTTCACGAGATGTGGTATTTCACGAAAACAATTTTCGGTTTTATATTTCTTCCAATAATGAATCTCTTGAGAATTTTCCACTTGTGGTTATTCCACGCATCCCTATCATTGAACCCTTAGACTCATCGCCTCTAATGGTATTTCTATATCAATTTTTTATTCATAATCGTCTATCGACCTTACTTCACATCTTGTTGAACCTGCTATCCTACAAACTTCAAATGTATGACAGTCCACACGACCCCACCATCCACCTTCTTATTTGAGGGACTTCCATTGCAATCAGGCATCTCATACAAGAATTGATGACAAACCATTCTCCATTTCAAAATACATATCATATGACAATTTATCTTTGCCATATAAAGCATATGTTCTAACTTTATCATCTCATTTTGAACCTAAATTTTATCATGAATCAGTTCAACATCAAGTATGAAGAGATATAATGAAAGTTGAACTTAATGTTATGGAAGCCAATCATACATGGAGTGTAGTTCCTTTACCTCTAGATAAACATAATATATGATGTAGATGGATTTACAAGATTAAACAAACAACTAATGGCACTGTGGAACATTACTAAACTAGGTTGGTTGCTAAGGGTTTCACCCAACAAGAAGGGGATGATTTTATAGACACTTATTCTCCGGTGGCTAAACTTGTTGCTATCAAAGTTCTCCTAACACTTACTGCTCAACGTTCTTGGCCTTTGATGCAACTAGATGTCAATAATGCACTCCTTAATGGAGATCTTGATGAAAAGGTTTATATGGATATTTCCATGGGATATCTCACTAAGAGGAGAAACAATCTAAGCCTAAACTTGTACACAAATTACATAAATCAATATATGGCTTATAACAAGCATCCAGACAATGGTATACCAAATTTTCTTCCTTTATTCTAACAGAAGGGTTTTCTCAGTCCAAAGCACTTGTTTTACAAAGGCACAAGCTCTACTTACATTGCATTACTTGTCTATGCTGATGGCATTGTCATCACAGGTGCCTTTCTTTCGGAAAGCAAGACTTAGTACTCATTTTAAGCTTCAAGATCTAAGCTCATTGAAAGATTTTCTTAGTCTTGAAATAGCAGGTTCTAATACTATAATCTTTGTAAGTCTAAGACATTACACTCTTCAACTTCTTGAAGATGCAGGTCTTCTTGCTGCCAAACCAAAATCATGCCCAATGGATCCATGATTGCGATCGGCACATCATGAAGGAGAGATTCTTGTTGATCCATCTCCTTTTCGTAGGCTTATTGGAAGATTAATATATTGAGCTATCACACGACCCGATATTACTTTTTCAGTTCAAAATCTTAGTCAATTCATGAGTGCTCCCCATGTTAATCACATGCAAGCTGCTACGTATTTGCTGAAGTATCTCAAAAATAGTCCAGGTCAAGGAATAATTTTATCTTCAAAATCTCCTCTTAAAGCCTTTGTGAAGTGGGAAGAGTTATTGATTCATCACTTCAGTTAAAAGTTTTTTTCTGATTCTGATTGGGCCACATGCCAGGATATCAGAAGGTCCATCACCAACTACTATGTTTTTCTCGAGGATTCCCTTGTATCTTGGTTTTCCAAGAATCAACCCATTGTCTCTAGATCGTCCACTAAGGCGGAATATAGAGCAATGGCCTCTACTACATGTGAACTTGTTATGCTTAAGCAATTACTTCATGATTTTGATATTACACATGATACTCCTGCACTTTTTTCTATGATAATACTTCTGCTATTCGCCTATCAACTATTCCAACATTTCATGAGCAAACCAAACATATTGAGGTTGATTGTCATTATATACGTGACAAGGTGTTTGGATAACACCGTCAAACTTATGCCAATTCATACTCACCTTCAACTAGCGGACATGTCTATAAAACCCTTATCACAATAAAAAATACTAACATTAATGTCCAAGATGGCTCTCAAGGATATTTTGGTCACTCATCTTGTGGAGGAGTTTTACCCTTAGTTACTTAGTCCATATGTTAATATATGTGAGAATTAGAATTAGAATAGAACTAGAAGTTTGTTAGAGTTTCTTTATTAGTCTAACTAGTTATCACTTGGTTACTTAGTCAATAAGTCAAATGTATTTATCTATAAGTGGCATGTAATGCTTTCTGATTAATTCAATTAGAGATTTCAATTTCTCAATTTCTCAATTTGGTCTTCCTCACCTTTTATCCAAGTCAAACTTTCACAGACTTGTGTCATGTAATATAGGGTTTAGGGAAGGTATGGCACATAGCTATATTAAAG
The DNA here is from genome assembly GCF_002870075.4 of Lactuca sativa. Taxonomy (NCBI): domain Eukaryota; kingdom Viridiplantae; phylum Streptophyta; class Magnoliopsida; order Asterales; family Asteraceae; genus Lactuca; species Lactuca sativa. Next base: position 24,426,126 of record NC_056628.2, read on the forward strand.
TTGCAAAAATAGTTTTAGACCTTACCTAAATCAATTACAAACAATTATGAAGCTTTAAACCACCCATTTCAGGCACATGGTTATCTCTGTAACATAATGATATCAAAAAAATCACAATCAGAAAAAAAAAAATTGATGATGACAAAAAAAAAATTCGCATATTAAGAAACTCAATAAGCATATGGAATTGATTAAAAAACAAAAGAAAGTGAAAGTAATGACTCAATGCAATTAAGACCATTCGGTACGGGTCCAACGAGAAGCAACGGGGGGTGAGGTGGCACCTCTCAACGGCGTTATGACACGGGGAACACCGCCCCATATTCGTTATTTCTCGTCGAGAGTGGATCTCGTGGCCAAGGCGACATGATGCAACAAGTAAATTTAAACGTTTGATAACGTTTAAATTGCAACGGTTATAAAAAAATATTAACTATTAAAAAAAACCATTTATACCCTATAAATACCTACCATTTTATAAAAAAAATCACACATTTTCTCTTCTCCTCTCTACATATTATCAATTATCTTCAAAAAAAATATGGATCCTTTCGACTCGTCCGATGATTCAGATGATGATATTTTCTTTAGGATGATGTATCATTATTACACTACCGACCTGCTACAACCAGACCCAACCCCGCTACTAACAAGACGTGCGATCTTAAACAGAAATCACGAGGAATGACACGAACATCTATATCACGATCACTTTGCGGATAATTGTGTATACGGGGCGAAGGACTTCAAAAGAAGATTTCGTTTGAGTAGGGATGTGTTCTTACGAATCGCCAACGCCTTGGAAAGCCGGTATCGCTTCTTTACTATACTTTTATGCAAAATAAATAAAAATGTACTACATGTTTCTGTAATTTTACAACATATGCAATATATTTTTAAACTGTAGTTTATTTATGATTAGGTATGAATTTTTTCAATTAAGATATGATGCTAGAGGTAGACGAGGGTTTACAACGTTGCAGAAATGTGTTGCGGCCATTTGTTTGATGGCTATGGGGGAGTCACCCGACACCATGGACGACTATATGAGAATGTTCGAAAGAACTGCAAGAAAGAGTTTGTATACATTGTCAAGGGGTGTTGTTGAAACTTTTGGAGACGTGTATTTGCGGAAACCTTCGTTGCATGATTTGCAAGAATTGTATGCGACACATGAAGAACGCTATGGGTTTCCCGGAATGATAGGAAGCATTGATTGCACACACTGGGAATGGAAAAATTGTCCGGTAGCATGGAAAGGGCAATATGCAAGTGGTCATCACGGATCACGTGTGTTGGTGTTAGAGGCTGTCGCTTCTCAAGATTTATGGATTTGGCATGCAATTTTTTGGGGTTGCAGGTTCCAACAACAACGTCAATGTTCTTGATCAGTCGCCAATATTCGACGATCTTTTGAATGGAAAAGCCCCGGATGCTCCTTTCACGGTAAATGGAAACGAATAAAAATATGGGTATTACCTTACAGATGGAATATATCCTTAGTATTCCACATTCATGAAGGCATTCCGCCACCCCGGTTGAAGAACGAGACATTTTTTTAAGAGAAGACAAGAAGGAGCACGTAAGGATGTGGAACGTGCTTTTGGAGTGCTGAAGGCGAAGTAGCATATAGTCGAACATGCAACACGACCATTGGATTTAGAAACTCTACGATATATCATGTATGCATGTATCATAATACATAACATGGTAGTAGAAGATAAAGGGAGAAATATTGCACACTATATCCCAACAGAGCCCAGACACGTTCAGTTTCAACCAGGAACAACAGATTATTTGCATCGCGTTGTTGACATTCATGACGCAAATAAACACAGACAACTTCGAAAGGACTTGACGGATTATATCTTCTATGGTAACAATAACGATAACGAATAACGTTGTCTTTTTTTTTTTTTTTTTTTTTTTGAATTTGGATGTTATTTCTTTTTTTTGTTTTTGGATATTATGTGTAATTTAGTCTTTATGTTAATTTTTAATCTTTAAAAATTTTTAATTGTTTTTTATAATTTTTAAACATTATGTTTTATTTATTATTTATATTTAAAAAATATTTGTATCAATTTAAAAAAAATCGAAATAAATAAAAAATAAATTATAAAATGGAAAAAAAAGTTGGTGTCATAACAAGATACAACATGTTGCCCATTTTCACTTATAAAGCCAATTTGCTACTTTTAGCCCATCCATCATGAACAAATAGTACTTTGATCATGCATCTTCATCACCTTTATCAGGTTCAACATTCAATCCAAGGGGCCTAACATAGACTCCAATGGAACACAGACACGACTTGTAAACACTACCATGAAATCCCCCAAACGAAAGCGCAGGTATGAACTTATACACAAACTGCGGATCCGAACTCTTAAGAGTACTTCCGTAGGGTCCATACGTACTCTTGTTGGTGCCAAATGTAATTGAACCTAATTTCTTTTTTCCATATTGACCACTTACACAAGTCAAATACTCTCCTTTTTGCTCATCAAACATCACCTGCATTTTTCAATTTCCGAAAGTAAAAACAGAATTCCGTTCAATGAAAGAAAAGTTAAAAGAGAGATGAGTATATATATGGACATGGTAATTAATTAATACTTACAATATCAAATTTTGAACCATAGGGTTTTCCATGAATTGCTGAAGGACGCATTACCCCATTTACAGCATACACAAACTGGATCGAATAGACCGTATTTTTTCCATATGAAATTAGAATTTGCATGAGTTTACTCTTGCCACCGTCATCCCATGTTATTCCTTTCATTTTTTTGGGACCCAACTTCAAAATTTGTTCCATTTGACAGCTTGTAAAAGATGCTTTAGGTTCAATTTCAAAACCCTGAAGAATGCATGGGGAAGTTATTAGCATTCATATATGTAACTTTCGGTCCAAGTTTTTTTTATTTCGTTAAATTGGCGAATCATAATCATTGGGTCAACACAAGATAGTAACCGAATCACAAAATACAAAAGACGTATATAAAATCCAAATCGTAGTGGATGTTTAATGGAACCTAAGAAATTCTTCAACCAAAATTAGAAATCGAAGTTGCTAGAAAATGAAACCACCGGTGTAATACAAAATCCACGGTATTCAAATGTCGTCGAATCCAACTCCATTAAACACACATGAAACAAGAGCAGTGTTTGGATTATAAGAACCAAAATAAAATGGATTGGAAATATCAATTGTGGCAGATTGTGGCGATGAATTGCTGGATGCAGACATAGATTCCGATTTCCGAAGATGAAACAAAGAGAAAATCAACAAAAAAGAAGACGAACAAGATGAATGATTGTGGAAGAATAGATCTCTAGACTTATACCATGTTAGATTTGAAACTAACGAAGAATTAAAAAAGAAACTTTTCTTCTCATTACATTGAAATGAAAAACAGAGCATAAGTTCAAATATATAGACACAAAGCAACAGAAATACCTTTCATGGTGATAGCTAACTTTGTGGTCATGGTGATATAGTTATGATATACAAACTGGATTGAAAACACATCACATGAGAAGGACTATGTGATGTCTTTAGAGTCCAGTTTCTTTAGATTTACGGATTAAATAAAAACTATGAAATTAGAATTTGTCAGCTTTTGCTCTTTTCATCCCAAATAGTCCCTTTCATTTCTTTGGGACTCAACTTCACCATATTTTCCATTTGACTGTGGGTAATTAGGAGGCTATAATTAGCATTGTTGAACCATTAGAGAAGTCACTTCGTGAACAATGTTGATTCCCAGCCGTTGATTAAAAGGCGAAATGACAAAGCCGTTGACTGTTGACAAATGTATAAAGTTGATTCTTGAAAATAACTAAGTCATTGCCATATGAAATTTTCAATAGTTTATTAGATTTAGAAATATATATTTTTCTTAGACTAAATACATTATGATCTGCCGATTTCTATACTCAAATTAGACAGCTATTAATGAATTTGTGGATCTGGATCATCAAATTATTATTATAATAAAAATAAGAAGAAGAACTGTAGTTCAAGTAATGTAGATTCATAATCGCATATAATACATAACAAAAACAACGTCAATTACTGTAAAGTTTGAAATTTTGAATTTTAATAATCAGGTTAAAGCACTTATAAACTTACTTGACTAAAATGTTGAATTGCACTGGGCATTCACGACGAGAGTGCGAGATAAAGAGCTTAGACAGATGCGAATAGTGATAGCCTCTTCAAGCCGGATAGAAAATAAGAGGCGACATAGCGACGTGAGAGTTGACTTTAGATAGAATAAGTCTAAAACCGGAAGAAACTCACAAATTCCTAACTTAATTAGTTCATTTAAAAAGGAATCAGATTGTTAAACATCATACCAATACATGAAAATCTCTCTACAAGAACAATCAGTCTCTCAAGTCTCAAATTTTATAGAATACAAGTGAACGGCTTACAGAGAGAAAATGAGAGATCTACACCTAACCTGTTTGGGTATTGTTCCCATACGGAAGTCATTTTATATACAGCTACACAAAATATCTCTATTTACCAGAAGCCCCAGTATTAATTGAAATGTTACACTTTCTATCCATTTTATTAGTACCTGCATAATAACAAAATAAATAATAAAAGCCAACTATAACAAACTATTGAATGTTTTATGTTAAGTTTGTAATAATAAAAAACATCATTTCTCAAAACCCACTCTCAAACTTAAAATATTATCATCATGTTTTAAAAGAGGTTCTAACAAGCCGAGTCGATTTGCTAAAAAATTATGTTGAGTGTAAATCAAAGATTTTGTAAAGATATCTACATTTTGAAAAGTTGAACTAATTTTCAAATTAAATCTCCAAAATTCCATCCATAACCTTTTCTCTAACAAAACATAAATCTACTTCCAAAATGTTTTGTTTTTACATGAAAAAAATAATATTTAAAAGTAACTTTGTTACAGAATAATAATTATCACAAAAAAGACATAAACAGGAGTTAGATAATCAATATGTAAATGTTTAAAAATAATTAACACCCATATAACGGGGAGAATGTCACTTTAACGCAATAAACTTTTGTTGTTTGTCCGATTTGATCACTAAATTTTTTTTTCTTGCTTAACAGACCATTAAACTCATTTATAACCTGTGAATTAAGCAATTTTGTTGGAATTCAACAGGTTACCTGGTAGCAAAATATTGATGTGGCATTAATAATTAAATTTTTATAGCCATGTCATTAAAATAACTAAACTAGTTACCCACCCTCTTTCCTGTCTGTATTCTCACTTCTTTCTTTCTCATCATATTTAATAAACATCATCGCTATCCTCCACCTTCTTTACTGGAACCACCATCCAGCCATCAAATCCAACACAATCACCCGAGTACCCTCCTTCCCCCTTTCCTGATTATAGCTTCAATTCGCCACTAAAAAAACCACCTTATCAGCACTTTCCAGTGTCTTCATCTTCACCATCACACATCCAAACACGATCCTTATTCCTCATTTCAATCCACTACCAAACCACAAACCATTCTCCATCTCCACTCTATAAAACCTGTAATAAATACATCTACGATCAATCAGCCACCATAACCAAGATGGAACCAAATACATGCCCTATCTCCATCCCCTTGATTACTATGATTTATCCGTCACCATTATCCTTTACAACCGATTACCCTCGCCCGGCCACTAGGGGATATTTGTTCATACGCAACCATCATCACCAACCCTTACCTGTGCAAAAAAAGAAAAGACATAAACAAAATAAGAACACCGAATACATAGTTGCACACACAAAGGGGTGCGAGGCTAGCCTTATTGTTCAATTTTTTTTACCTGCACTTCGATCCAACAAATCAGCAAAAATATCCCAAAGGAAGAGAGAGGGGTGCATGAAGAAGAAGCATAGGAAGAGATGGCACCCACTTCGAGTCTCATAGGACTCGACCAATTACCATATTTTGATCTATCATCGAGTCCAAAAACGGTAAAGAAAACAGAGCTCTGATGATCGGCATCTGAAAGGGTTACCAGAGATCTGTTTCACTTAGAATCGAGAATGCTTCCAAAGACATCAATTTTGACTTTAATGTTCACATCTTTGACTTTTCTTGAACATCTATACCAATTCACGCACCAAATATGTTCATTTTACTAAAAAAAATTAAAAATATTAATATGATTGACCAAAATGCCACATTGATGCGAATTCACCCATATGACCGGTTGACCCCTTCATATCATGGTGATATTCTCCTTTTTAACACCAAATTTGAAACTTTAATGACTTAGAATGCACACACAAAAAAAAAAAAAAAAAAAAAAAAAAACTTGAGTGATCAAATAAAATAAATTTGAAAAAGTTTGTTGAGCTATACTGATATTAATCCTTCCACTTATTACATTTCCATGTATTTAGATTTAGTAGATAATCAGGATATAGTACTTTGTTTTTTTAATTCTCTAAGAAACAAGAGAGTTTTCAAAATAAAGCAAATAACTAGTAACAAATCTACGAGTAGCTAAACAAAAAACCTAGTAAGTATCAACAAAACGATTTAAATTCAAACGTTCGCTTTTAGTTATTGAAATATCTTTTCCAGGACTACCCTTTAAATAACTAAGTAACCAAAAAGAACATTTAAATGAGATTTTCTTGGCTTATGCATATATTGACGAAGGATTTTGAGCAGCATATGAAATATCAAGCCTTGTAGCAATAAGGTAAATAATTTTTCCAATCAAATTCTAAAATTCAATTATCCTAACCAAATAACTATCATTTTTATCACTACCATCACGACTAACAAAAAAATTGGCATCTAATGGTGTTTTAACATGTTTACATCTAAGCATACCAAACTCATGTAATAATTCTAAACGATATTCTCTTTTATTTAAACAAACACCATTGAAAATATCAATAAATTCAATTCTAGAAAAAAATTTGATCTTTCTTAATCCTTAATAAGGAATTAAGATTTGTTTACTTTATCTATTTCATCCTTATTATTACCTGTAAGAATTATATCATCAACATAATTAAGAAAACTAACAACAAAATGATCTTGATTTCTTACAAACAATGGAATAATCATTTATACTTTGTTTAAACCAAAACTAAAAAAAAATGAACAAAGTTTTTCATTCCATTTTCTAGGGGTCTGTTTAAGCCCATATAAAGCTTTTAACAACTTACACACTCTAGTATCTCCTTTAGAGTGATATCCTTGAGGTAATGTCATAAAACATCATTAAAAAGATCACTATAAAGAAATGCATTATTAATGTTCAGCTGATAAAGGAGCCAAGATTTATTAACTGCAAGTGTTATAATAATTCTTGATGGGTTTTGAGCAAACAATCCTATGTGTACATGCAACCCTAGATTTGGATCTATGTTTTCACTATTAGATACACAACATTATGAACACATGAAGAACCCTAGCATGCTCCTAGTATTTTCGAAATTCACATAGAAAGATAGATCACATACCTCTTGTTGTTATATTGTAATAACAACTCAAATCTTCAAACCCTAAATCTTGAAAGCAAGTACCACAAGTGTAGTACCTCTAATGGCTCACAAACACCACAAGCAATTGGAGAGGCAATAGAGAGAGAAGAGGAGAGGTAGAAATCGGCTCTAGGAACCCTAGGGATCAAGTGGGGGACGATTTCTATGGCCTTAGGGGTCTTTATATAGGGTAGAGATTAAGGTTTCAGTCCTTATCCTTATCTAGTTGCTTGCCCACCAAGTAACCAAAAGATAAGCCTTGAAAGCCCTATCCTTGGATGATCTCATAGATTCCTTATCCCTTGAATTCGTCCAACCTATATCTAGGGTAACCATTGCCCTACTTTGCAACTATCACATAATTACAATTCAGCCCCTCTAGTTTAATTAATTACACTTGATCACAAAATTAATTCCTAATTAATTATTGACCAATATTAATTAAACAAATATGATTTATCTTTTAATATATTATTCTTATAATATATTAATAAATCATAATAACCTCTTTCTCTATTTATTTCTCCAGTCATGTTGCTTTGGTGAAGGCAACCCAAAAGGACCATGAACAACCGGGTCAAGTACTTACCAAATATGTTTACAGGCTTAGACACTAATCCAACAGTCTCCCACTTGGATAAGTCTAGTAACCACAAATGCAAGTACAACTCGATTAGCAATCGTAGCTCTCAAAGACGCTGTCGAACTCTGATCTCATCAGTAACCTGTCCTTTAGATAAGGGATCGTATAGCCCTCTGTTTAGATATCGTGCGGACAATCTCATGAAACATTGTCATACTTATTGTTCCAGCAATCAGTTTCTCGATCTCAGATTCATTTGACATAGAACTTAATTGAACACATCAATTTAGTCCTGACCGGCCCCGACACATAAGTCAAATCAAAATCATCGAGGGGCCCTGATATCGCTTTTACCCTCTTAGGATAAAAGTAACAGATAAACTTCGACTTATATGCATTTACTATTCACTAATCCATTATACACAACAATGCGTTTTATAACATCAATTTACTAATGCGGTTTTGCATTATCAATGCACAATTAATCAGTAAACAATAAACCATATATCTTGGTTTTAAGACCATGTGATATGATCATCTTGCGATCACTCGTGATAGATGAAGTGATTCCAGCAAGTGCAGGTTTATTCCAATGCTCAAAACTTATTTATAAGCACTCATGAATGTTGTAACAAACCTTTGTTATGTATAATACCATTCAGACAATCAACACACCAATTCATGACAGTCTTCATTCATACCTACTTCCAACATATGAACGACTGTGGACAGTTTGAATGATTCGATTATTCTTAATAAACTAAATCATTCTGGAAGTCAAAACATGCAAAGTGAAACAACCAATTAACATAAGACAGACACCATTAAATAATAATCCATTATTTAATCATCAAATGTCAATTACATTTATCTATTACAAGTTTCCAAACTATCTAATCCAAACTAATATCGTCCTTTAGCCCAATGCTCCTAGCGTGCTGCAAGTGCTTAACCCTACTCAGTCCCTTCATAAGCGGATCTGCTGGGTTATCCTCTGACGATATCCTCTTAACTACGAGGTGCCCTTCTTCTACTCGATGTCTAATAAAGTGATATTTTTTGTCGATATGTCGAGATCTACCATGATCTCTCGGTTCCTTGGTCAAGGCAACCGCTCCTTCATTATCACAGAAAATTTCCATAGGCTCCTTTATGGCTGGTACAACTCCAAGCTCTCCAATGAAGTTCTTCAACCATATCGCCTCCTTTGATGCTTCGCTTGCTGTAATGTACTCTGGTTCGCACGTTGAATCAGCTACGGTTTCTTGCTTGGAACTTTTCCAAGTTACTGCTCCTCCATTAAGGATAAAGACCCAGCCCGACTGCGAATGGTAGTTATCCCTGTTGGTCTGGAAGCTGGCATCACTATACCCTCACACCTTCAAGTCATCACTCCCTCCGAGAACCAGAAAGCATTCCTTGGTCCTCCGAAGGTACTTAAGGATATTCTTAACTGCGTTCCAATGTGCTTTGCCAGGGTCCCCTTGATATCTACTAACCATGCTCAAAGCAAAGGCCACATCAGGGCGAGTACAAGTCACATCATACATGATTGAGCCAACTGTGGAAGCGTAAGGTAATGGACTCATCTCTGCTTTCTCGGCTTCGGTACTCAGACTTTGAGTCTTACTCAATTTGGCATTACTTTGTATCGGTAATTCTCCATTCTTCGAGTTTTCCATACTAAAACGTTTTAGTACCTTATCCAAGTAAGTATTCTAACTAAGTCCTATTAGTCTCTTACTTCGTTCTCTCACTATCCTTATTCCTAAAATATAGGAAGCCTCTCCGAGGTCCTTTATAGCGAAACACTTCCCGAGCTAAGACTTAACTCCTGCAGAGTCGGGATGCCGTTTCCTATGAGCAGTATGTCATCAACATACAAAACGAGGAAGCTAACTATACTCCCACTGGCTTTGACATATACACATGATTCATCTTCGCTTTGTACAAATCCAAACTCTTTGACTTTCTCATCAAAGCAAATATTCCATCTGCGAGATGCTTGTTTACGTCCATAAATGGACTTCTCAAGCTTGCACACTCTATTGGGGTGCTTTGCATCGACAAAACCCTCTGGCTGAGCCATGTAAACATCCTCAACCAACTTCCCATTAAGGAAAGCGGTTTTGACATCCATTTGGCATATCTCATAATCATGAAATGCAACAATGGCTAGCATCACCCTAATAGACTTTATTTTAGCAACTGGTGAGAAGGTCTCATCATAGTCAACTCCGGGAGTTTGAGTAAAGCCCGTCGAAACCAATCGTGCATTATATGTGTGTACATTCCCATCCACGTCGGTCTTCTTCTTGAAGATTCATTTGCACCCAACGGTCTTACATCCAGGCACATTGTCAACCAAATTCCAAACTTGGTTGTCATACATGGACTGAATCTCGCTGTCCATCGCCTCTTTCCATTTTGCAGACTCTAAGCCTGACATGGCTTCCTTATAGCTGTTAGGTTCATCCAGATTTATTAGTGTACCATCACTAATATATGTGTCCCCTTCAGTAGTAATATGAAAGCCATAAAACTGGGGTTGAAGTCTAACTCTTTCGGAACGTCTAAGAGGTAAGGACTCGTCAATCAGTTCAACCGGAGTTTCCTCCTCGGGTTGAGCGCCAGCGATAGAGGTTCCTTCATCATTCAAATCTTGAATCTCTTCAAGATCGATTTGCCTCCCACTATCTCCTTGGCTTATGATGTGTGTAAAACCCACTAGTTTTAAACCTACTTTTAATTATCAAATAACACACAAAAGGCAGTGAATCTATCAATTGTGGTATAGCTAAATAAGCAAGGTATCAAACACAGGGAACGGCAAATTAAACTAAAAACTAATTTAATCTAAGTTAATTAAGAAGCAGGGGTTGTTCTCTAGTTTTACAAGACTAGAAACTTACTAATTATTACTAATTTAAAGCTAGAAAATAACGATTTAACTAGATTCAATAATTGGAAAGGAACTTCTGTTTAGTTCAACTTGGTTAACTCTATGGTTGATTTTCAAGGTAATAGTGCAATGGATTAATTCTTTCGTTGGTTACCGATTCAAATGATTATATTTGTGTTCACTACCCTAATCCTTAGCAAATAAACTAACTCAAACAGTGGCCAATTGTCTAATTTAATTATATTTACTAGATTAATTATTCGGGTTAAGTTAGACTTGCAATGGTTAACTAATTTAGTCTTTTTAATTAACCTCTTGTTTGATAGTCATCTTACAAGCTTGCACATGAATTTACTCAATTTTCTTATTAATTCTAGTTTCATATTCATTAATCCTATACATATAACTATGTGGTCACAATATATCATATGAGGACAATAATCAATAGATGTTCATTCTAATCAATTATCTTCCTATTAACAGGAAATTAATTATTATTCACACACAAGGTTCTTTAGCAAGCTAAAATAACAAAAATTCACCAACTTAGAATTAATCCTACCAATCAATCAAACCATATTGTCAACTTTGTATCCCCAAACAGAAGTCTAAAGGTTTTAGCTCATAATTAAAGTAAATAACAGCAAACAATCAAAGTCAAATTGCTTAGTCATGATGAATAAACAAAAGAATAAATGGAATGATGAAATTTTGCCTTAATTACTCTCCGGAATTGAATTCTAGCTTCCTTCGTCGTCTTCTAGGCTTTTTTAGGCTTCTCAATCGTAGCAAGATACTTCTGAATCGTCCCAGAACTCCCCCTTATCGATCTGTGGAGTTATCTTTAAATAAGCGATCCGACTCGTCGAGTCAAGTGATGACTCGTCGAGTCCCTCTCACATTCCCCGTATTGCGATAACTCTCTGGGATTCCGAATCATTATCCTTCTGATTCCCCGACCGGACTCGTCGAGTAGCTATCTGACTCGACGAGTAGAAGCTTTTTTTAGTGTTTTTCCTTCTTCATTCCACTCTTGAGCTCCTAACCGCTTCTCTTGCTTCCTTTTGCTTCCGAGCTTCATCTTTGGACTGAAAAACATAATTTAACACTTTTAAGTACCTTTTGTCCATAATATGCGATAATTTAGCTAATATATGAATAAAAACTATACTAAATACACACTAAATATGCACATATCAGCTTATGAGTTCTCGCTCTCGGAAAACCCCTCTCCTTGCAACGAAGACAACATTGTCACTCGGTCTATAGAAGACATATCCAAAGGATTTCTGCGGGTAGCCGATGAAAATACATCGCTCACTACGAGGTCCGAGCTTGTCGTGAGTATCTCGTCTTACGAAAGCCTCGCAACCCCAAACCTTGATATATGCCAATGAGGGAGCTTTCCCTGTCCACATCTCGTGAGGTGTTTTGGCAATCTTCTTTGTAGGGACTCGGTTAAGGATATGGGCGGCAGTCTCTAAGGCATACCCCCAGAATGAGATAGGTAATGAAGCACGACTCATCATGGAACGAACCATGTCCAACAAGGTTCGATTACGTCTTTCTGCCACACCATTCAGCTGTGGTGTCCTAGTTTATAAAAAAACTATTATTTAACAATTTACCATATTGTTGTAAATCAACTAGTGTAAATTTTTCTTATACGCATTATGATTGTTTTACCTTGAAATAACCAGTTCACACAAAAAATACTACATTATACAAAATTATATGACTTTTTTGTGACATTGTATATTATAGCAAGCACGTTATAAAATTTTGTAGTATATCAAAGATTTAAGCTATTACTAGGCATGCTCATTTATATGTTTAAGTACACAACGTTTATACATGTACATATGTTCATTAATTTTAAACATTCATTTTTATAAAAGCAAGCACATTACATTTTTACACACATGTCAAACATGTTCAGCTTTTATAAACCTTATACATTGATATTCATTATGCCTAGTGACTTAATCACAATTAAGTTAGAGCTGAGAGTTATTCACCAACTTTTTAGTTAAGGCCTTTTTAGTTAGATGTTATGTGATTTATTAGTTGAGTCTAAACACTTAGCATATGTACATTACTGTAACCGTTAATCTTTGGAACCGATACATATGTATAGATCAATATGGGGTTGACATTCCCACCTGCTGTTGCTAGCTACAACCCTCGACCAATCAATGGAAACGGGTGATAGGTGTCTAGAATTTTTACTACAACCTCCGATGAAGCGTTGTAGGGGGGTACACACAAGTCATATAGCTCGGTTATAGGACTCACTATAAACATTAACTAGAACATATATATATATATATATATATATATATATATATATATATATATATATATATATATATATCTTACTATCAACCATGGGCTTGGTTGCCTTTAAAACTATTTTAAGTATAGAATTACTTATGTAACAGTGTAATTTGGGTTTCAAGGATATTCAAAAGTTTATTACGAACATAGTTTAATGTATGGTTTTACTTATACAAAAGATACATTTTGGCCTTCAAGGATTATCATAAACACAGTTTAAAGTATGAATTTACTTATACTGAAATACATTTTGGGCTTTTAAAGACTCATTGCAAACATTGTTTTAATTATTATTATACATACAAAGATAATACTTTTTAGACTTATTAAAAGTATTACTCCTTTTAATAGAAAACCTGTAACACTCACCAACCTTGTCTTGACCCTCAAAACTACATGTATTCTCATGAAATCACTAAATAGACATTCAAGAAAGATTAGATTACAGGTGACCTAGTTAGTTTACCGACTGTATTATATGCCTATCTGTTAAGGCAATTCATGTATTATTATTATTTGTAAAAACCTTATATTCAAATATCATGATGGAACATGAATGTTATTTGGTTTATTGTTGTACTTGTGCTATATATGTTGGATAAGGTATCTAAGTCCATAACTATATTTTTATGTACTTGACCCGAGAGTAACATGGTCCATTTGGGTTTCATTTCACCAGAACAATCTGATACGATGGACTTTTGAGGAGAGGATATTTATGATTTATTAATATATTATAAGTTCTAATATATTAATATGAAATCATATTATTTAATTAGTATTGATCAAGAATTAATTTGGAATTAATTTAGTGATTAAAAGAGATGAATTAAATATATAGGATTGATTGTGTAAATTAAAGATTCTTATAATGTGGACCAATGATCCAAACCGATTCCAGATTAATTCTGATTAATATTTAATCCATTCTAACTGATTTCATATTAATATATTAATTCTAATTAATCCCAAATTAGTTTTAATTATTTAACAATTGATCTCATATTAATTTATTAATCACATATTAAATTAACAAATCAAATATCTATTTACAATTAATATATTAATCATATAATATATTAATAAATCATTTCCTCATAATTTCTAATTAGTTTATTAATCATATAATAATCTAATAAATTATCTCTCTCTTTAAATGTCTTCAAATAAAGTTCTAGTTATAAGGGCAACTCAAAAATGATTTTTCTTCTAATTACAAGAATATACCAATTTAGTTATGAACTTAGACACCTTAATACAACAATATACATATCTAGGCCGTTTGAGAGAAAAAGTTAAGGTGATAGGTGAAGCACTACCCAAATCATCAGTCATCCAGCTTAACGAGTGAGTGCATAGTTGTTTTCAACTTACACATAGATATCAAGTAATTAATTTGCTTTAACGCCTTATGTGCTTACCGTTTGTGTATCCTGATATTTGTACTAAATGAGATGATATAACATGAGTTTACTTGAATTAATAATATATGTATTTTACCGTATCTATAAAAATATTGGGTAGAAAAGGGTTGAGAAAGAGATAAATTAATGGTAAGAGAGCATGCCAAAAATAAAATAATGGTGGGAAACCATGTCAGAGATAAAATAATGGTGAGAGACCATGCCCAACATTATACTAGTCCACTAGTGAGAGCAGTCATCTAGCAGAGCATTGATGAAGATCACAGGCTCTTCTAGACAATCTGATAAAACGTTAGCAGACTCGTAATCTATATGTGTTAATGAATCATACAAACCGAGAGTATGGAGCCTGTGCTCATTCGAGTACTCTATCGCCCTCATGGTTGCCTTATGGACATATATTGCTATAGAATCCCCAAAGTAATATTGTTTACTCGTTATTTCCAGTAATCCTTTAAGGAAAGGTCCCTTGTGTCACACCCCGAAACCGAAGGCGGAAACGTTCCGTGGCGGAGGACGTCATGTAGTATCGCAACCAATGTACATAGTAAGCATAGTAAACACAACCATTACATTACATAGGAAATTTACATTTGTTTGAAAGTAAAGTGTTACAAGTGTTATAGATATATATCATATGAACAAAAGCTAAGAGGAGTCTTCTATACGCTCCGTCTTCTCCAAAAGACCGCGGGGTACCTGTCTAATGTGGACCTGAGAATACAAGCAGTTTGAAAATCAGCATAAAGCTGGTGAGTTTATAAGCGGTTTGTTTTTCTGAAAATGAACAAGTTTCCTTTGGTTTTCTGAAAAAGTTATGAATCCAAGAAAATCCCATATTTTCTTATAAGTAAAGTTTAGTTATCCATTAGTTACACGGTCTAGTTAAGAACAGTTCAGTTATCCCACGAAAAACCCTTATTTTCCTAAAAGTTTGTGGTTGGTTATCGAATCCAAATGTAATGTACAAGTATCTACCATACTTAAAATGTTTGTGTGAAGTTTCCTGAAAACCTAGTTATCCTTGAAATGTATGTTAGTTTTAACACATATATAAAACTATTTTGTGGAAAGTAAACTAATTCTTAAGGTTATTAGCTTACTAAATTCATTATTACCAACAAGTAAATCTCCGTTATCTAAATTGTGAGTTCTATAACCATACGATAGACTAGATATGACAACAAGAAGTCCAAACCATTTTATGACTTTCGTCACCCTTGAACCTTTCGGTTCGGCTGTAGCTAGCAGCCAGGTGCGGGGTAGTCAGCCCCGTATAGATCTATACACTCAAGTCACGCTCTCCCTCCAGGAGATTCTGGTTACAAGGGTGGTCCTCCACTCACGTATCTCTGTGGAGTGTTACAAAGGACGTGTCTCCAATTATTAAGATTAGCGAATTTACAAGTAATAATGCAGAAAATCTTGTTTTAAATTCTAATATACTTTGTTTTCACGTTCTCACCCTTTTTGGTGTTCTCATTTGATCCTACTCCTATATGTATATATATATATATATATATATATATATATATATATATATATATATATATATATATATATATATATAGAGAGAGAGAGAGAGAGAGTTAGGTTCAAATGTTTTCACTATCTATTGTGTGCCCGTATGATTGATTCTGGACCAATCATTTTAGTTATTTTAAGAAAGTAATTAATGTATATTAAATGCTGAAGATGTAATTAATACCTATTATATCTTAAAATAACTAAAATGATTGGTCCAGAATCAGTCATACGGGCACATAATAGATAGTGAAAACAAAATAACCTAACCATATATATATATATATATATATATATATATATATATATATATATATATATATATATATATATAGGGTTAGGTTATTTTGTTTTCACTATCTATTGTGTGGCCGTATGACTGATTCTGGACCAATCATTTTAATTATATATATATATATATATATATACACACACATGGATATGGACATATGTAATGATCAATTATATGTGTATTTTAAATTTAACAAAACAAGGTTTAACAAATTTACAAATTTTACATTCCTAACGTACGAGTACAAATTTAAAGTTATATATAGGTATTATTAAAGTTATATAACAAATTAAAGATAAAGGAAAGTAGATTATATTTATTAATAAACGGTTGGTAATAGTTTTAAGTATACATACATATGTATGCAAAACACCAATAATACATACAAAATCAAACAAATACACATAAATACCTCCATGTTTCCTTTCATTCTGCATCAGTTCCAGTCAAGAACACAAGAGCAAACAACATCGATTCCCTATCAAACATCAACCAATCCCAAAAATCTATTTTTTTTATTCTATCAATTTCTGCCCAATCAATTTTGCCCAATCAGGGGCTGCTCACGTACCTTTCAACCACCGAGACAAAAACCCACCGAAGTGGGTGTTTCCCCGGAGCGCCCTGCCACCACCTTCGTCCTTCCCCTGCTCCGTTCGTCAGTCCTTCCTCCTCCTTCGTGTGTTGATGACCATGGAACCAGCCAAGAAAACGAACCCCTTTTGCATTCATATTCTTCCTTCTCTGCTGTTCCCATCGACGACAAAGCCCCGGAGACCACATCGACTTGCGAAGCCGGACCTCGCACCTGGCAGCCGAACGGGAAAGAGGGAGAGCCTCTCTGCTTTTACCTCTTTTCTTCCTTCGGTTCGACCAAACACCAGGAGCGACGCCACTACCCTCGTGCGCCTCTTCCCCGCCGCTTCGGCCTCGCCAACGCCGGAGACAGCCTCCACCTCGCAATCGATCGACTGTGCTCAAGTTGAAGAAAACGGAGACCCGACTCCATTTTTGCCTTCTTAATTCCTCCTTGATACCGGTGTTCAGTCGGCTTTTGTCCCTATGGCGGATAAAACGAAGATGCGATTTAAGCCCTTTCCCTTTTGTTTGATCCAAGTCAGTCGAATACGGGATTTCAATCAGAAAGGGGTTTCGATTTTGACCCAGTCAAAATTCAAGGTCCACTCAAACTTGCATTTAAATTATCAAAATTGACCCTCATTTGACAAATCATCATTGAATCCATTTATTCCAAACAACCCCACCATTGAAATTATTTTAACCAAATCAGTCCCACTTCGGTCAATTAAATTACTAAACGATCCCTATAATTTAGCGAAATTATGAAACAACCCTTATATTGTGAATTTGTTACGAAATGGTCCCAAGAGTATTTCAATGTTCAGGTATTGTGGATTTATGGTTTTTCAAACAATGTACCAGTAGTTTCACAATGCAACATTGATACAATAATGAACTTTGTATGCCTAAGGGCATGTTTATATAAAGTTATTATGTGCATTACACTTATTTATAAACTACAATAAATTATGAAGTTATAATGTGTCAAAATTCACGACAACACCGACACGATACTAAGGATAAAAAAACAAGTTTTCAATAGACTACTTTTAAGCCTGTGTGACCTAAATGAAAGCTGTAGATTTTGTCTCCGCCGTCGCGTGGATATAAAGAACGTCAAAAGCATAGTTCGTATGCAAAAGTTATGACCCACCAAAGTTTCTGCTATCTGAGAGCTTGACATGTGTCCGGAACCCTAGCCTGATCAAGCTCATGACGTGAGCATATATGGCTCACGAAGTGAGGTAGCCAATCGAAACCTTTCAAGCCTAGTATCCATACGGCAAGTCTACGGAGTGATTCATCAAAAACTCATGACGTGAACAGTAATCCCTCATGACGTGATGAGTCAACGGGACACCCTCCGAAGCTAGGGACGCAGATGGCGGGTCTACGAGCTGATTAGGACAAAGCTCACGACGCGAGTGTCAAAATCTCGGACTATAAATAGAGAGCTTGCCCTCTTTGTTTTGGTTACACAAATACACTACTCTCTCTCTCTCTCTCTCTCTCTCTCGTTTTGTTGATTTCGAGCCTTTTCCCGAGTCGTCGGTCTCTAATTGCTGACAATTTTCTAGCTAAATTCTACCCGCAATCATATTTAAGGTGAGTTCATACGCCTACATTTTCATGTCTTTTCCTAAGTTTTAGGAGGGAATATAAGTAAACACACGGAAACTCGTGTTAATCTACAAACTATTGTTATTGTTTCCTTACAATTTATATAACTACTACATGAAAACATTTACATACAGTCCATCTTACGACACAACAGTTATCAGTTCAAATGAAACATACATTGTAAACTATAATAGGTAGAGTTTGGGAAACATTCACATTATTTTACCCTTTTGGGACAAAGAAACAATAATATAAAAATAAGTTTATTTTTATATTTTACAAACATAATGAAAGGGTAATACTTACTTTTACAACAACAAGTGTTTTATAGTTATTTACAAAAAACACGTATCTCGTTGGAAATTTGTGAGTCAATGTCTTCGTCGTATCTACCAAGGTATACAAGCAAGTCCTGTTTTATAACCCAAGTCTCCTTTCTAAGAGTGTGATAATTGTGTATAAATCTATACGGGATTGACGACCCCCGCACCCTGGCTGTTAGCTACAGCATGACCGGCAGGTTATGGGTGACAAATATCAAATAGGGCAACACCTGAAGAACGTCGAGGCAGGCAAATCATTTATTAGCACGGTTATGAAAACTCGCACAATAAACGACTATACGTGGATTTTTACATGAAAACACATCTCTTCAAATGGTTTTATATACAAATAAAACTAGTTATAACTATTTTAAGTATTGAAAATACTTGTACCTTTTCGGTCTAGGAACATATTAGACTACAACTCAACTCATGGGGAAAAAGACTATATTTTATTTTACGTAAAAACACATCTCTTCAAGTTGTTTTATAAATTAATAAAACTACATATCATTAATTTAATTATGGTAAAATACTTGTACTTTCGGTCATGGAATGTTTAAGACAACAGTTCAATTTTATGGAAAATAAAGGATTTTCCGGGATAAACACCATCATTTTACAACAAACGGCTAACAACTCATTTTATAGAAAATATTGGATTTTATGGAAACAAAATTGAATTCATAACATATAATATTTCATACAAATGCTTATGAACTCACCAACTTAATTGTTGACACTTTTTCAAATAACTTGTAATCTCAGGAAATCAGTAATACATTTAACCACAACTTTTGAGGACGGAGCGCTAAGGGGTGAGTTTAAAACATTTTTTGTCATCATATGATAATTTATTTAAAAACATGTAAACTTTATACCAATGTAACCTTTTGAATTATATATATGATGTTTGTGTTTGCTTTCTTTACTCTATAATTGTTATGATACTGCACATGACGTCCTCCACCCCCGAACGTTTCTTCCGTTCCGGTTTGGGGGTGTGACAGATTGGTATCAGAGCGTTGTTTATAGTGAACTAAGTATATCGAACCATATGATATACAACTATAAATACAATGGGACTAAAACACTCTGACCAAGAGTTATACTTTTAAATATAATAATATTTTTATAAAAAGTATACATGCATACATATGTATTAGAACAGAATCATAATAAGAACAAAACAAAAGTATTAAAGATGCATTGAACACTACGAGTATGCCTTGGGATATGTAATCAGGTCTGGGATAAATATATCCTGCTCAACTATGTTTATCCGAGGGGTGACCAGCATATGCCTGGGAATAGTCGTAGCGAGCAACAAGTTTAAAAGCTTACCAACCCTAAAAACTCTTAAATTGAACATAAAATTTAAAATACTATAGGAGTATTTTGCAAGAACCATAACTACAATATTTAGGTTTCGACATTTATTTTCATACACTTTGGTTTTTCATTTATTTCTCATATCCCTATTCTCGTACAGACACAATGGAAGGATTTCACCTACATGGAGACCCTTATTTCCCAAATCAAGGCAGCGGTGGTTGGATTGAAGAGGATCCGGAGGATGATCATGAAGAAATAATGGAAGAGGAACCAATGGAAAACGAGGAAGAGGAAAAAACAATGGAAGATGAAGAAGAAGATTCGAATGGCACTGACTCGGACCCAGAGGTCTACAACCCACCACGAGCTATTCGATACCCCGCACCTAGGCAAAACTTCCTCGGCCCAACACCCAGATGGGCTGTGGAGTTAAGAATATGGAGCCAAGAGCAAGTCCAACATTCTCCTTATGAAATAGAAAGAGGGTTCTATAACCTCTCCAAAGGAGGTTCAGCTGACAGAGCTCTTTGTCACACCCCAAAACCAAGAATGGAGAAAACGTTCTGGGGCGGAGGACGTCATGTAAAGTATCACAACAGTGCAAAGTAGTAAACAAGAAACAACATTATCCATTTCATTAATAGTAAAATTTTAATACATGTGTGTTATTTCATAGAATAAGACACCATAATAAGAAATCAAAATAAAAGATGAGTCTTGACTGCTCCGTCTTCTCAAAACCTGGTCATCGTACCTGTCTACTGGTGACCTGAGAATACAAGTTATTTTGAAAGCGTAGATCAGCATAACGCTGGTGAATTCATAAGTACTTTAGTGTCATTGATTTGTAAAGTTTTGAAGAAAAGACTTGTAAATATTAAATAAAAAAATTTGTATAAGTATGAAAACCCTAGAAAATCCCATATTTCCTACTAGTATAAAAACTAGTCTTCTACCAAGACCCGACTGTTTTGAAGGTTTGCTTCTTTGTAAAATGAAGGTTTTTCCCAAGTACAACTATTACTATCAAAATATAGATTACCTCATCGGTTATGTGAATGTGTCACATTATAAAAGTAATAGGGAAGATTATATAATCGTTGAAATCGTATCCATTTATCTAGGATAAACACGGCGCGGTAAATCGCCGAACAGTACAACTAAGGTCATCCATGGATGAGCTGATCTCACTGTAGCTAGTAGCCGAGTGTAGAATGGTCAGTCCCGTAGTGTGTAAACATCTTCCTAGTATAATATGTAGTATTCTTCCTAGTATAGTATATTGCAATTCTCTTCGTATAGTATACTTGTATTGACTCATGAATGAACTGACTCATGTGTGATTCCTTGTACTAGGAATAGTAAATTGTATCTCCTAAACTATACCTAATACATCTTACTAGTAATGTATGTATAAGAATGAATGAAATCATGCCTTTTCTACCCAAAGGTACTGAACCGACTGATGTAACTTTTATGTCTACATATGTATACATAATATATAACTAATATTTAGACAACATTCGGACAAATAACTGATACCCTAAGGCCGCATCCAAACAAGGAAAAGGAATTAAAACGAGTTAGCAGTCCTAAGTCCTTTAAACATTACTTACATAACTATACATATATAGGCATGCATTTGACAATATATAAAAGTTTAAAAGAAGTTTTGTAAAACATTTAAAGAGTTTAATAATAATTATTGATGACTTGATGTCAATTTATAAAACGAGTTAAAAGCAGTTTGTTTGATATAAACAATTTAAAGTATAAGAAATCCTTTGTCCAAAACATAGTTTGAAGTACATGAAATCCTTTGTTTGAAACATAGTTGTAATAGAATTTGAAAGGAAAGATTTAGTATATAAAACAAGTTTGATAAAGAGTTTAACATGTAAAAATGTTTGAGAAAACATTTTGAAGTAGTTTGCTTGGTAAAACAGCTAAAAGTGTAGTAAATCCACACTTTGATAGTTATTAATCACATGTGATTGATATAATAACTATAATGATTCAACTTGTATCCCCCCCCCCCCCAAAAAAAAGCATTTAAAACATTTTAAAGGTTGATTAAGGGGTATGAAGTCACCTGTTGTGTGTGGTTCGGAGGAAAGTGCTCGATAGGATGCTAAGTGTCAAGTGAAGACTTAAACACAACACATTGATCCTATATAACATATATTGATATACGTATGCATACAATTAGTGTTTAAACAACTAATTAAGTAAGTAAAACACCCTAGGACTTGGAAAGCAATATATTGGACCAAGGGGGTATTGACATGAATTGTTGAATCACATGTGATTCAACAAAGGCAAGAGAAATCACCATGAAAGGTGTTTACAACCAAGGGAGTTTACGGCCATAAACTCATGGTCAAATGTACAAAAGTGTGTTTTTCAAGATCCTACAACATCCTATGAAGGTCCACGGTCCTAAGCTTGATTACTAGAGGAGTTTAAGGTCTGATTGATCAACAATATTGAGTTTATGGCCAAGGGAGATCTTGGGCCGTAAACTCAAGATCTTCATGTGTTCTTGGTGATTTCAAGGTCTAAAGTAATTGATTCATGTATACAACAAGCTAAGGGTAGTGTACTTACAATATAGAAGGTTGAAAGGTTTAATTTTGGTCAACAACACTAGTGTGTGTTCTTGGTGTTTCTTGAAGATAAAAGAAAACTTGATTTTCATGGATGAATCATGAGTATGAAGCTAGTTATGAAGGACTAATAACATAATAAATAAAGAACACTTATGACTTTTGAAGATCGGGGATGAAAGTCGAGATGATACTTGAGAGCAAACCCGAATTCTAGACTTGAAATGGTAACAATGATTGAAAATGGCCAAGTTTTCCTTATATAGGCATGGAGTTTACGAATCCATGAGTTTACGACTGTAAACCTATGGTCTCATGGCCGTAAACTCATCCTTTAAGGGTTTAAGGCTTGTTTGATGGTTTGGAACCCTAGTTGACCCATCCTACTATTTGATCCTTTGATGTACTAAGCTCAGAAAGCTCAAAGTGACTCAAAACAGTGCTAAAAGTTAGCAGATACAAGTATGACTTTGATTGAATTGAATGAGTGTACCATATAAAAATTTTGGGCTGTCACATCATCCCCCCGTTAGAGAGAATTTCGTCCCGAAATTCAGATTCGAAAGTGAATACTCAAGAATCATGAAAAGAATAGGTACTTCTATTCCATTTGCATCTCTTGTCATGATCGGTGTGAAGTTCTAAGTTTGGCTTCTAAGTTTATTTGTATGGTAGCACAATCACTCGTTGTCTGGAGACAGTCTCCGTCCTAAAATTCATATTAGAACTCATACATGGTTCACCAATCACAGCCTCGCGTATACGAGTCATATATAACTACAATTGAAAAGGTAGTCGAATAAATGATTCTTCTCTAAGCTCACATCCAAACAAGGAAAAGAAGCTAAAGTGGAATCATTAATTCTAAGCCTATAGAACCTTGATTATGTACCACCCTTGCGTATACATTCCTCCATGATAGATTAACCGTATGGGCCTTCGGATTGAACTTGACGTATTGTACGAGTGGTATTCCGGAGAGGTGGGCTGAGGTTACTTCGGGAAAACTACGAAGCATAAGGAAATCTATGCATGAGTGCCTCGGAGTTCTGGAACGACGGCTTCGCTAGAAAGTCGATTACAAGAAAAAGAATTTTCGCATGAAACTGGCATTGTGAGGTTCAATCGACTCAACTCAAATGACAATGTCGAACTACTCGGAAATAAAAGGCGTTAGACTAGGTCAAAAGGTGTTACAAAAACACAACAGTGCAATCTATGAAAGAGTTTAGGTACTTTGGTTTCATCTATGATATTACAGCTGCGAACAGGGCATACTACAAAAAGCAAGTACAAGCAGCACGAGGGTCCCTAGAACTGATGGGATCTCGCAAAAGATATGACTCTAGTTTCACTAGTTTTTAAAAGTTTATAAGTCTAACATAAACGCTACTAAACGTACTAAAATTTCAACGTGTATCCGAAGTAGTCTCTCCCGCAGCGGTGATCATTAGTATTTCCCTGTCTGCTCTAGCATTCGCTGTCCCCGGGCAGTTTCTTTTGTAGTGACCTATCTCGCCACAACCATAGCAGGCTTGGCCCACACCAGCGCCGGGAACTTGAGTGATCGGCCTTGCTGGATTTTTGCAGAACCAGGTAGTATGTCCCTTTCAGTTGAAGTTAGAGCACTGCAATTCATGGCAGGGTCCATTATGATGGAAACTGCATCTGTTGCACTTTGGGAGATTACCAGCATAAGGCTTAGCTGGTAATAGATTAGTAGGTACAGTGACAACATTAACTGTAACTAGCTGTTGTTTCTTTGAGGATTCTTGTGAAGAATCGTCCTTCCTCTTGTTCCAACCCTGCTTCCTGTTGTTTTTGTTGTTGTTGCTGTTGTTGTTTTTGTTTCCTTATTGTTGATCTGGTGCAACAATTATTGAATTCTTATAGTTCCCATGGTCAATAATAGATTGTGCTAGTTCTTTGGCACTGTCAAAAGTATCAGGCCTTGATGCTAACACACTTGACTGAATTCTGGGCGACAGTCCCCAAATATATATCTCTCTCTATTTTCTTGCTATCAGGAGCAACCATATCCAGGCACAGAATTGCCAGATCATAGAATCTACTCGTATAGGCTGATGTATCAGTACCGCCATTCTAAGATTCCACAGTTCATGCTCGAGTTTTTGAATTTCTCCCCGTGGACAATACTCTCTCATCAGCATGATTTTTAAGTTCTCCCTTTTTATCCAATTAGCCACTATTAGAGACACCGCCTTAACGTGGCCATTCCACCAAGTTAAATCTCTCTCAGAAAGGGTACAAGTAGCAAACTTGACCTTGTTGTTCTCTGGACAGGAACAGATTTCAAAGACTGCTTCTGTCTTTTCTATCCACTGCCTCAATATCATAACTCCTCTAGTCCCATTAAAAATCATGGGTTTGGCATTCGTAAAGTCTTTATAGGTGCACTCTCAGGGGTGCCCATGACTCTCGTCATGGTTGGAAAGATGTGCACCAACTCCCGAACCAGTAGCACCAGAAGTATTGATATGCGACATGGCAGCCGCTACGGCTGCCGTGACTGCTGCTTGGAACATAACAGCGTCAAACTGAGGAGGTGGAGGCGGTGGTGGTATAGGTGCTTCCTTACCAATGTTACGCCTTGGACATCTATGAGGTGGCATTTTTCAACTATAAGTTGAAAATATAGAAACATTGATAAGAATCCAATAGTAATGAAATGAATGTGTCCCATGAACTAAATCGCCATAGTTCAACAACAGGTGATAGAATGAATTTCTTGATGGGTTTTGGTCATAAGAACATCCTATGTGCTCATATAAACCCCAATGCTTGGATCTAGGTTTCTCTATTGTACAAGCAAGTTATCCAAGACTATAAACCCTAGATCTAGCATATGATAATCAATATAACATATAATTAGGGTTTAGATCATACCTTGATTGTTATGTAGCAATAACAATCCCAAATCCTTCTTCTATTGACTTTAGAAAGCTCAGAGTCACAAATGTCACTCCTCTAATGGTTCACAAACACCAAGAGCAAGAGGATGAAGAGGAGAGAGGAAGGAGGCTGCCCTAAAACATGTGAAACCCTAGAAGAAGTCTTAGCCACGTTTTTGGGTCATAAGGGATCTACATATATATATATATATATATATATATATATATATATATATATATATATATATATATATATATATATTGATGGGTTTTAGCCATAAGAACTTTCCTATGTGCGCATGCAAAACCCTAATGCTTGGATCTAGGCTTTCTAATAAACATGCTTTGAATCCAAGACTTCTAATGACTAATTAGGTTAAATAACAACATTGAAACAGATCTAGAATCATACCTTTGAGTTCCTTGTTGATCTTGAGGTCTTGGAGCTTCTAGAGTCACAAATGTCACTCCTCTAATGGCTTACAAACACCAATAGCAAAGGAAGATGATTTAGGAGAGAGGAGAGGGGAGGAAATCGGCCAGGGTTCTCTTGCTTTAGGAGAGGTTCCGATTTCCTTATGCCATGGGGTCTATTTATACTTGTAGACTCCTTAGGGGTTACAACCTAAACCCTAATTGGATAATCTTCTCTTAAGGCTATCCAAATCCCTTCCATAGATAAGCCTTGGACGAATTAGCTATCCTTTTAGCTTCTAGAATTCGTCCCTAGCATATCCATAAGGATTTACAGTCTAAAGCTTAACTATCAAACAATTGACAGTTTATACCCCTTTATTTAATTAATCTCTTTAAGTCACCAAATTAATTCTAGTTAATTCTATGACTTATATTAATCAAATAACAAATATATTATTCATTATATTATTCTCATAATATATTAATAATATTTACTCTCTCGTAATAAATCATCCTATCAAGTTGCTATGGTGAAGGCAACCCAAAAGGACCATGCACAACCGGGTCAAATACTTGCCTAATATAGTTGCAGCCTTAGACACTATTCCAACAGTCTCCCACTTGGATAAGTCTAGTAACTATATTCACAAGTACAATTCGGTTTGCAATCATAGCTCTCAAAGACGCTATCAAACTCTGATCTAATCAATCTTGTCCTTTAGATAAGGGAACGTACAGTCCTCTGTTAGATATCATGCTGACAATCCTATGGAATGGTTAGTCAAGCATTTAGGTTTCTCAATCTCTGATTTATTTGACATAGAACTTAATCGAACACATCAATTCAGTTCTGACCGGGCCCGGCACATAAGTCAAATCAAATCATCGAGTGGCCGAGATATCGCTTTTACCTTCTTAGATAAAAGTTACAGATAAACTTCGACTTATATGCATTTACTTATTCATTAACCAACTATACACAATAATACGTTTTATAACACCGAGTTACTGATGCATTTTCGTATTATCAATGTATAATCAATTAACAAATAACAAATCATATATCTAGGTTTTAAGACCATATGATATTATCGTCTTGCGATCACCTTTTATATCGTATTCCATAAGGTGATTCCAGCAAGCGCGGGTTTGTTCCAATGCTCAAAACTAGTTCATAAGCACTCATGAACGTTGCAGTAACCCTTTGCTATGTCTAACACCATTTAGACATTCTACACACCAATTCATGACAATCTTCATTCATATCTACTTCCAACATATGAACGATTGTGGACCATTTGAACAATTTCTATTATTCTTAATAATCTCAATTATTCTGGAAGTCAAAACATGCAAAATGAAACAATAGCTAAACAATTAACATAAGATAGTAACATTACTCATAAATAAAACTCCTTTATTTAATCATCAAATGTTAATTACATTTATCTATTACACGTTTCTAATACTATCTAATCTATGCTAATATCATCCTTCAGCCCAATACTCCTAGCATGCTGCAAGTGCTTAACCCTACTCAGTCCCTTTGTAAGCGGATCTGCTGGGTTATCTTCTGATGATATCCTCTTCACTACGATTTGTCCTTCTTCTACACGATGTCTAATGAAGTGATACTTTCTGTCGATATGTCTTGATCTACCATGATCCCTCGGTTCCTTGGTCAAGGCAACCGCGCCTTCGTTATCACAGAAAATCTCCATTGGCTCCTTTATGGCAGGTACAACTCCAAGATCACCGATGAAGTTCTTTAGCCATATTGCCTCCTTCGACGCTTCGCTCGTTGCAATGTACTCTGATTCGCACGTTGAATCAGCTACGGTTTCCTGCTTGGAACTCTTCCATGTCACTGCTCCTCCATTTAGGGTAAGGACCCAGCCCGACTGCGAACGGTAGTTGTCCCTGTCGGTTTGAAAACTGGCGTCACTATACCCTCGCACCTTCAAGTCATCACTCCCTCCGAGGACTAAGAACCATTCCTTCGTCCTCCGAAGGTACTTAAGGATGTTTTTCACCGCAATCCAATGTGCTTTGCCAGGATTCCCTTGATATCTGCTAACCATGCTCAAAGCGAAGGCTACATCAGGGCGAGTACAAGTCATAGCGTACATGATTGAGCCAACTATGGAAGCGTATGGTACTCGGCTTATTTCTGCTATCTCAGCTTCGGTACTCGGACTTTGAGTCTTACTCAATTTGGCATTACTTTGTATCGGTAATTCTCCATTCTTCGAGTTTTCCATACTAAAACGTTTTAGTACCTTCTCTAAGTAAGTATTCTGACTAAGTCCAATTAGTCTCTTACTTCTTTCTCTTACTATCCTTATTCCCAAAATGTAAGAAGCCTTTCCGAGGTCCTTCATAGCGAAGCACTTTCCGAGCCAGGACTTAACCTCCTGCAGGGTCGGGATGTCGTTTCCTATGAGTAATATGTCATCGACATATAGAACGAGGAAGCTTACTATACTCCCACTGGCTTTGACATATACACAAGATTCGTCTTCGTTTCGTACAAAACCAAACTCTTTGACTTTCTCATCGAAGCAAAGATTCCATCTGCGAGACGCTTGCTTAAGTCCATAAATGGACTTCTCAAGCTTACACACTCTATTCGGATGCTTCGGATCCACAAACCCCTCTGGCTGAGCCATGTAAACATCCTCAGCCAACTTTCCGTTAAGGAAAGCGGTCTTGACATCCATTTGCCAAATCTCATAATCATGAAATGCGACAACAGCTAGCATCACTCTAATAGATTTAATTTTCGCAACTGGTGAGAAGGTCTCATCATAGTCAACTCCGGGAGTTTGAGTAAAGCCCTTCGCAACCAATCGCGCTTTATATGTGTGCACCTTTCCATCCACGTCGGTCTTCTTCTTGAAGATCCACTTACACCCAACGGTCTTATGTCCGGGCACATGATCAACCAAATTCCAAACTTGGTTATCATACATGGATTGGATCTCGCTATCCATTGCCTCTTTCCATTTTGCAGACTCCGGGCCTGCCATGGCTTCCTTATAGCTATTAGGTTCATCAAGATTTACTAGTGTACCATCACTAATATACGTGTCCCCTTCGGTAGTAATATGAAAGCCATAAAACTGGGGATGAACTCTAACTCTATCGGAACGTCTAAGAGGTAAGGACTCGTCAATCGGTTCAACCGGAGTTTCCTCCTCGGGTTGAATGCCAGCGGTAGAGGTTCCTTCATCTATCGACTCTTGAATCTCTTCAAGTTCGATTTGCCTCCCACTGTCTCCTTGGCTTATGAGTTCTCGTTCTCGGAAAACTCCTCTCCTTGCAACGAAGACAACATTGTCCTTCGGTCTATAGAAGAGATATCCAAAGGATGTCTACGGGTAGCCGATGAAAATACATCGCTCACTTCGAGGTTCGAGCTTGTCGTGAGTATCTCGTCTTACGAAAGCCTTGCAACCCCAAACCTTGATATGTGCCAACGAGGGAGCTTTCCTTGTCCACATCTCGTGAGGTGTTTTGGCAACCTTCTTAGTAGGGACTCGGTTAAGGATATGGGCGGCAGTCTCTAAGGCATACCCCCAAAAAGAGATAGGTAGTGAAGCACGACTCATCATAGAGCGAACCATATCCAATAAGGTTCGATTACGCCTTTCTGCCACACCATTCAACTGCGGTGTCCTAGGAGGCGTCAATTGTGAAACTATTCCACACTCCTTGAGATAATCGTGGAATTCAAGACTTAGGTACTCTCCTCCTCGATCGGATCGAAGCATCTTGATTTTCCTGCCGAATTGATTCTCTACTTCATTCTTGAACTCTTTGAACTTTTCAAAAGTTTCTGACTTTTGCTTGATTAAATAGATATACCCATATCTACTATAATCATCGGTAAAGGTCACGTAGAAGCGGTTCCCATCCTTCGCGGTTGATCTAAACGGTCCACATACATCGGTATGTATTAGGTCCAATAAACCCTCGCCCCTTTCACATGTACTCGTGAAGGGTGACTTAGTCATCTTTCCAAGTAAACAAGACTCGCATGTGTCATCTTCCCTAAGGTCGAATGACTCCAACACTCCATGCTTTTGGAGTTGGGCTATGCGTTTCTTGTTGACATGTCCAAGACGACAATGCCACAAGGATGCTTTATCCATACTAGTGGAAGAATCAATATTCAAAACATCATTTCCTAAGTTATCAACAATCATAACGGTTTCATATATTCCATTAAATGGTATAGCTTCAAAGTAAAAGACACCATTTAGATAAGCCAAAATAGAACCATTCTCATTATTAAAAGAAAATCTAAATCCTTGTCTATATAAACCATGAAATGAAATGATGTTTCTAGCCATTTCTGGCGAATAGCAACAATTGTTCAAATCTAAAACCAAACTATTCCTAAGCACTAAAGAATACACTCCAATCTTGGTCACAGGCGACGATCTTCTGTTCCCCATGATTAGATTGATCCTTCCTTGCTCCACATCCCTACTTCTTCTTAGTCCCTGCACATTAGAACAAATGTGATAACCACAACCGGTATCAAGAACCCAAGAAATAGCATGATTAGAATCGTTAGATTTGATTGTGTATATACCTGCGAAAGATGGCTTGATCTTTCCCTCTTTGATTGCTTGCAGGTAATCTGGGCAGCTTCTCTTTCAATGTCCTATCTTGTGGCAGTGGTGGCACTCTGCCTCCTTTGGGTTAGGGCAGGGCTTAGCGGGATCAACTTTGGTCCCACTAGAAGAGGCACCATCTCGGGCTCTAACCTTGCGATGGTTCTTTGATGAAGCCTTCCTCTTCTTTCCCTTTCCTTGACTAATAGCCAAGACAGGAGCAGCGGGCGGATTGGGAGTAGGTGCAATAGACTTGTCTTTGAAGTTGCTCTCAGCGACCCTCAATAGACCTTGGAGTTTGCTTAGGGTGACCTCTTCTTTGTTCATGTGGTAGGTCATCCTAAATTGGTTGTACATCGGAGGCAAAGAGTGAAGCACCATATCGATCGCCAAGTCTTCACCGAAGTCAACATTTAACTTGCGAAGGCGGTCAACATACCTTTGCATCTTTTGCAGGTGCACGGTAAGAGATTCTCCATGACCCATCTTAGCGGAAATCATGTTGGTGAAAATCTCATAACGTTCTTGTCTCGCGTTTTGGTGGTATCTCTCCAATAAGTCTTGGCGCATCTCGTACGCGTACATATCCTCGTAGGACTTTTGGAATTCGGAGTTCATGGTAGCGATCATGATGCAATGTACCTTCGTTGCATCTCGCTCATGAGTCTCAAAAGCGGTGATTTCGGCCGGAGTAGCGATTTCGGGGTTTATTTTCTCGAGCTTCTCATCGAGGACATACTCCTTATCCTCATAGCGAGCAATGGTGCGAATGTATCTTATCCATTCGCTAAAGTTCGTTCCATCGAAGGTGACCTTTTGGCAAAGGCTCATCAACGTGAAAGAACTAGCAGCAGCGTTGTTTGCGTTCGACATCTACAATTAGAAAGGACAAAGATAGATTAGAATAAGAATCCCTAATTATCACCCAATAAGAAAAATTAGGGCTAGGATCCAACAATAACATTTACATACTAGAAAAGGGATGCCGTAAATTAACATGCAAATAAATTGAAGGTAAGTGAATGACGATTCACTAATTCTCCATCACAAAACTTAAACTATTAGTCCTAAGTGTATTGAGAATTCCTAGGTTCGGATGAGATTCATTGAAACTATTCAATGGCATGTTTAAATCTCGATATGCCCCTCTTGTTTGTGACTGGGATGCCGAGGATCACAAAGCGGGTGTGAATTACCATGCAAATTCACATGGTGCCTTCATTGTAACGATCACCTATTCGATGTGCCGGTAAACCACACACGCTCCATCAAACTATGATAAACAATGAATCACCCTTTGCCACCTTCGCTTAGAACCAATTAGTGTGCCGGTAAACCACACACGCTCCACTAACTTCTCAGCAAGGTGCAAAGTGTAATTTCATGGGATTGCATCAATTCACTTTTCCTAAAGTAACTAAGATTGGGAAATTTTAAAAAATATGTGTAGTTACTTTATATTTCTTATTATACTTTTAATGAGAGGATGAGGTTGCCCTATCCTACCCGTTCGGCTAACGACCCTCCACTAATCAAGCAAGCGGTGGGTGTGAGTGTACACCCATTAAGCGCCATTTTATAGGCCGCAACCTTATACCCACCTTATAGATCGGCTTCGTGAACGAGGCATACTAACGGTAAGACTAGCATTTAGTTATACATATATATATTATTCTAGTAATATCATATTAGTATAGGGCTATATTTTAAAACTTTTAAAAATCTAGGGTTTGAAATTTAAGTTGTCTAAATTAAAACTTTTAATCACAAATATAAATTTCAAAACTTGTGGGTAAGTTTTAAACATTTAAAACATGGAGGATCAAATAACAAATAATTCCAATTAACAATTAATATCCTAATTATCTATATTTGATTTTACTCAAGATTTCTTTGAAAGATAATTATCAAAATAATTAAAATAATTAATTAATTATCATATAAGGAAATTAAATATTTTATTAGTTGATAAATACCTTTAACTAGATCAAGATAATAGTCATATATATCAAAAAAATCGGATTTAGATTGATCTATTAAGATTAAGGTAAGTTTCCATAAGATAATTATGAAAAAATCCCGAATCTGACCATTCCTGACGCCTGGACTCACCGAGTGCACAAGGGGACTCGCCGAGTCAGGCCTACTCGCCGAGTCCACCTTGGAACTCGCCGAGTCCATGACTCAGAAACCTAAAAATCGAATTTTGCAGGTTTGTTTCAGTTAATCAAGCAACAATTTAAAGAAAACCAAGCTAGGCTCTAATACCACTGATGGGTTTTAGCCATAAGAACTTTCCTATGTGCGCATGCAAAACCCTAATGCTTGAATCTAGGATTTCTAATAAACATGCTTTGAATCTAAGACTTCTAATGACTAATTAGGTTAAATAACAACATTGAAACAGATCTAGAATCATACCTTTGAGTTCCTTGTTGATCTTGAGGTCTTGGAGCTTCTAGAGTCACAAATGTCACTCCTCTAATGGCTTACAAACACCAATAGCAAAGGAAGATGATTTAGGAGAGAGGAGAGGGGAGGAAATCGGCCAGGGTTCTCTTGCTTTAGGAGAGGTGCCGATTTCCTTATGCCATTGGGTCTATTTATACTTGTAGACTCCTTAGGGGTTACAACCTAAACCCTAATTGGATAATCTTCTCTTAAGGCTCTCCAAATCCTTTCCATAGATAAGCCTTGGACGAATTAGCTATCCTTTTAGCTTCTAGAATTTGTCCCTAGCATATCCATAAGGATTTATAGTCTAAAGCTTAACTATCAAACAATTGACAGTTTATACCCCTTTATCTAATTAATCTCTTTAAGTCACCAAATTAATTCTAATTAATTCTATGACTTATATTAATCAAATAACAAATATATTATTCATTATATTATTCTCATAATATATTAATAATATTTACTCTCTCGTAATAAATCATCCTATCAAGTTGCTATGGTGAAGGCAACCCAAAAGGACCACGCACAACCGGGTCAAATACTTGGCTAATATAGTTGCATCCTTAGACACTATTCCAACATATATATATATATATATATATATATATATATATATATATATATATATAGGAGGCTATTAGGGTTATCTAACAAGGAAACCCTAATTTGCATGCTTAAGCCCTAAGCAACCCATAGATTCCTTTCCTTAAGGCCTTGGACGATTTCTTCTTGGGTTTCCCCATAGAATTCGTCCACTCCTTAATTAATATAATGCAATCCATGGCCCAAATTGCAATTATCTTATAATTACAATTCCAGTCCCTTAAGTTTAATTAATCTCTTTTAGTCACAAAACTAATTACCAGTTAATTCTTGACTAATATTAATTAACCAATATGATTTCTCCTTTAATATATTCTTCTCATAATATATTAATAAATCATATTTAATCCTTTCTCTCCATAATTCATCCTATCAAGTTGCTTCGGTGAAGGCAACCCAAAAGGACCATGCACCATTGGGTCAAGTACATACCAAAATAGTTATGGATTTAGACACTAATCCAACAGTCTCCCACTTGGATAAGTCTAATAACTATTATGCGTATGACTTCAGATCTTGATCTGTAATCGTAGCTTTCCAAAGCCGCTGTCAACTCTGATCCTATCAGATACACGTGTCCTTTAGATAAGGGATCATATATTCCTCCATTCTAGATATCGTAAGACATGATTTCTAATCATTCTCTTTGTACTATTTCTCGACTTCCGATTTATGACGACTGACTAATTGAACAAATCAAATTAGCCCTAGCCCGGCCGAGCATTTACGTTTGTCATCACTAAATCATCGAGGGGCCCAAAGATATCGCATTTTTCCTACTTTTGATAAAAGGAACGAATAAACTTTGATTCAATGCTCGCTTGCACTCACTCACTGAATCACACACAACAATATGTTTTATGACACCAAGTTACTAGTGTGTTTACATATTATCAATGTGCAACCGATTTGCAAGATACAACTCACACATCTCGGTTTCAAGAATATAAGATGTTATCGTCTCACCAATCACTCGTGATACAATCCATGGAGTGATCGAAGTGAGCGTGGGTTTAATCCAATGCTCAAATCATATTCATAAGCACTCACGAACATTGCAGCAAACCTTTGCTATGTCTAATACGCTCTAGACAATCTACAAACCAATTCATGACAATCTTCATTCATACTTACTTCCAACATATTTCATAAGCACTCACGAACATTGCAGCAAACCTTTGCTATGTCTAATACGCTCTAGACAATCTACAAACCAATTCATGACAGTCTTCATTCATACTTACTTCCAACGTATGACTAACTGTGGTCCGTTTGAATAATTCGATTATTCTTAATAAACTCAATTATTCTGGAAGTCAAAACATGCAAAGTGAAACACAAGAATAATACTAATCCCATATGGCCTCAACCCTTTGAGCATAAATAAAACACCTTTTATTTATCACCATATCGGTTACTCATTATTTGTCGTTTCGGTTAATCAACTTCTTACTTGAATTACAACACTTGTCCCATGCTCCTAGCATGCACACAATGTTTACCTATGGTTCTTACTTTGTGAAATAGATCACATTGAACACATTTCCAATCATACTCATTTCACAACTCCAAATCCTTTTTCATAAGTGAAAGAATATCAAATTCTTGCCACTTATAGAATATGCCAGATTCTAACATTTTATGCAATGATCCTTTCGTAATATCACTGCACCAAAGTCACAAAGACTATTGCCAATTATATTAAAAAGTCCTCTATCGGATATTGTTACAATACAATTCCTTAGATATGATGTCTCTCACTCAAAATACTTTCCTTTGAACATCCTTTTGCATAAAAGTTTCTAATCTAGTCATAGGTTTTCAATATTTAATTTCCCAATATGGACACGTTTCCATATTTTCCATATGACAACTCATTCTTAATAGAATCTTATCTATTCATAATAATGTCGATATGGTCCATCCAATATGGAAACATTTCCATATTTTCCAATACTATACTTCCAACTACTCATAAGCGACCAATCCTCAGCGAACTTTGGATTGTCCTTTGATAGTTGTTTATTTTAGCCAAAACCGATTCTTGTCCCTTTTCCCTCTAAATGCGCTAGACATTTGGAAAATTTTAGAATGGTAAAATATTATATCATTTGCAATCAATCCTATACTCGAAGCGTATGGGACACGATGCATAAAGATTTGATACTTCATCAATCTTCTACCATAATATTTTATTTGCTATGTTCTCAAAATTCGAATTGTGAAGAGGAATGCCATAATCATAATCGAAATTTTAAGAACACACTATATACCTTTGACTAAATTTATTAACATTCCACAACCTAAGCCTTTAGATTTGAAATGAAGCATAATATTCTCTCCCTTAATTATAGCAAAACAACTATTCCATCCTCACAACTTTGCAAAGAATGACTCTTATTTTCTATAATTAATATTGCCAACTTGCAATACTTTCCTTAATAATCATAAAATCATAACATTTATGCTCCCACTATCATGATGATTATTATAAACATAACACGTATGCTCCCACTAGCTTTGACATGTATTCAGAAACAACTTAACTTTCAGAAAAGCAATGCTTATTGAATTTCTTAAGTTCATGTTTCTAATACTTAGTGCTTTGATAATCTTTTATCAAGGATTCTTGAACTTATTCACCTTTGCCTTATATATATAGTTCATATGTGTGTCTAAACAATTGCCAAACCTCATAATTCAAATTATGGAAAGGGATACTGTAACCATAATTGAATTTGAGAATGCAATTTTACAATCACTATCTTCTTAAAATCTTTCTTAGTGAAAGTATTTCCTCACAATCATTTTCATGAAGGAGGAAATCTTATGACACTTAGATTTAAACGGTGTATTTGTTCCTATCCATGTGAATTTGTCAAAACCAAAGTTTACGACAAATTCTAACTCATATGGATCGAACGTTCTTAATCTCGATTTCTTGCCTTATGGTAGCACAGCTGCCCACCATGTCTTCCAAGTAGTTAAGCAGCTCACCCTTTCCTATCAATGTACCTTTCATTGATTAAGGTGCCTTGCCTTTTATGCGTTCAAATGAGAACTCATAGGACTCACATGCATAATTAACTCAATTGGAATGGCACAGAAACAAAATAGTGTCAACACGATAGGTTGTAAACCTCAAATCTTGTGCTAGTGATGATCGATAAGGTCTATTTTGATTTGTTCTTGAAACCTTTCAAGAGCATTAAGACTCCCACTGACTCCTTGACATATAAGATTCTCTTGTCAATAAACATTTCTTGACAACCAAATATTCAAGAGTTAGTGTAGTTTTTATCAAAACACTTCATAAATTGGTCTTAGTTGGTCTTTGTCTTATCCAAGACATCACAACTTTCCACATTTGATGAATGTTATAAACCTTCTTAATACTTTTCACTCAATGTCACAATATTAACTCTAAGACTTGTTTTGGAACGAAGTATGATTGACTTCTTGATTTAACCATTTCTTCAATTCTTGAATCCTCTTCTTAGACATGCAATTGTACTAAGACTCTCTTAGAGGATTAATTGAGATATGGTTCTTAATCATTAAGACCTATCATAGAGCATAAAAGGTACTCTCCCTTCTTCTTAGAATGGAGAAACTTTTATCTTTCTGCCTACTTGATTCTTTTTATTCGTTCTGCTATTGATTTAAACCTTTTTTAATCAATTCAGAATTACACTTAATCTTATAAGTATAATCATATTTACTAAACTTTTAGTAAATTATGATGAATGTCTTGTTACTCTTATGGTGGACTTTGACCAACATACAACCTTGTGTACTCGATCTCCTAGTGCTTCTCTTGACACTTTGTCAATGAATTAGTCTAATTTCCAAATATGAAAATTCTCATTCATCGTGCAACCAAGTTGCATGATTCCAAGTTTCTGTCCAATTGAAACTTGAGCGATGAGAAACTCTCCCTATTTGGTAAATTCTCGACATTTCCACAAACAACATAATTAAGAATAAAATCCATTATTGCTAATATTAGAAACATTCAAACATCAATTTTACATACACGCCATTGCAAGGATAAATAAATAAATAAAATCAAAATTTATTTTATTGTGGAAAAAATCTGTCCTTACAATGCAATTCATTGAAAAACTATGCTAATACATATTTCTTAGCAATACAATTCTAACTCTATGTAGTAGCTCAAGAATCTAATGATCGAAATCCATTTCTTCACGGTTAGATTTTGCTCACTTCTTCCCTTAAGCTTCCTTTCTTCTCTTCGATCCTACAAAACATCAATTGTAATCTTATCACATTATGTATTAAGAATCTAGAATAGAAGCTTAAAAGAGTTAGTCAATGGATTTTACCTAAAGCAGAGCCATACATTTCGACTCTCCCATCTCTTATATCTCTTAGGTAAATAGGGCATCTTTGTCTCTAATGCCCCTTCTCTTGGCAATAAAAGCAAATCGACTCTTTTGGAACAGCACATGGAACTACTTCAGACATTGCCTTTCTCTTATGATCAAACTTTTCGATCATAGCATGTCTTCCGTTGCCATTTCCTATATCCATAGAGGTCTGGAAGGCAGATTCACCAATCAACTTTGCTTCTCTATTGCGCCAAACCATTGCTGATTCAGCATCAATAAGCATATAGGTGAGATCTATAAGGGTCACGTCGCAGTTCATCATATAGTACTCTCTTACGAACTCACTATATGAATTAGGAACTGACTGAAGAACCCAATCAACAGAAATTTTCTCACAGACAACGGATCCCAACATTCTTAACCTATCAATGTGTGACTTCATCCCTAGGGCGTGTGCACACACCGACTTTCCTTCTTTATGTTTACTTGCCAAAAGGGCTTGAGTGATTTTGAACTTTTCAAGACGTCGAACTTGTGGGTTAGGGAGAATAATTGGAGGAGGTGGAGGAAGTGAAGCATGATCTCTTGTTCCTCGATCGAATCGTGGAATATCATCTTCATGTGGAATGCTTGTTCCACGGGATTTGGGAAGACCATAGTTGTCGTACTTTGACATCTACAAAATGGGAGAAAACGAATTCAAGTTAGTTGATTGATTTGAGTCCTTAGCAAATCACCCAAATGAGATACTAAGGCTAGGACCCAACACAATATCCTACAACTCGGGAGAGGGATGCCGTAACCCAAATTGCATAACATTTGAAGGTAAGTGAATGACGATTCACTAATTTCCACCATGAAAAACGAAAAAAAATTAAGTTTTAAATTTATGAAAACTCCTAGATCCTATGAGATTTATTGAACATTTCAATGGCATGTTTAAATCTCGATATGCCCCTCTTGTTTGTGACTGGGATGCCGAGGATCATAAAGCGGGTGTGAATAACCATGCAAACTTACATGGTGCCCTCACATGTTACAGTCACCTATTCGATGTGTCGGTAAACCACACACGCTCCACCGAAGTATGACAAACATTGAGTCACCCTTTTCTACCTTTGCTTAGAACCATTTAGTGTGCCGGTAAACCACACACGCTCCACTAACGTCTTCGCAAGGGCACAAAGTGTAATTTCATGGAATTTCATCAATTCACTTTTGCCTAAGTAACTAAGATTGGGAATTTGTAAAACATTTAGTTACTTTTATAATTCATTATACTTATAATGGAAGGTTTCATCCTATCCTACCCGTTCGGCTAACGACCCTCCACTAGTCAAGAGTGCGGTGGGTAAGAGTGGATACCCATTCAATCGCCATTTTATAGGCAATTTCCTTAAACACCTCTTATAGACCAGCTTTGTGAATGAGGCCTACTAACGGTAAGACTGACTTTTTCTCATACATATAATGTTAGACTTTTAATGTTATATATAGTATAGGGTGTATTTTACACTTTTAAAATACTATGTGGTCAAATTTAATAATTATACCTTTAATTCAATTAAATTGTAAACCAAAACTTTTATGGAATTATCAAACCTCTTTTAATTATACACCTTAATTAATTAATAAAACCATAAGGGTGTGATTTGAACTTCTCAAAACATTACTAGGGTTTTAGAATTTAACATTCCTAATTAAACCTTTTAATCAACTTTTAAATTCCAAAACTTGAGGGCAAGTTTTGAAACATTTCAAACATTAGGGTTTAGAATTTAAATATACATCAAAATTAAACTATTAATCAAAATTTAAATTCCAAAACTTGAGGGCAAGTTTTGAAACCTTTTTCAAAACATTAGGGTTTCAACTATTTAAATTTCAAAACAACAAAAACTTTTGAGGTCAAATTTAAACTATAAAACCTAAAAGGGAAAATATGAAACATTTCATAACATAAGGATCAAATAACAAATAATCTAAATTATCATTTAATCATATAATTATCCATATTTGATTTATTTAATGATTTCTTGCAAAACAATTTACCAATTTAATCAAAATAATTAATCAATTATCACATAAGGAAACAAATATTTTATTAATTGATAAATATCTTCAATTAGATCAAGAATATAGTCATATATATCAAAAAATCGGATTTATATTGATCTAATATGATAAGGCAAGTATCCTCAAGCAAAAACAGCAAGAAATCCCGGTTTTCCTCATTCTGACCAGCCGACTCGTCGAGTCAGCATGGACTCGGCGAGTTCATCTAGAAACTCGGCGAGTTCAGCAAGCAGAACCACAAAAAACGAATTTTTTCAACATACAAGGCATCAATACAATAGAAACCAATCTAGGCTTTGATACCACTGATGGGTTTTGGTCATAAGATCATCCTATGTGCTCATACAAAGCCTAATGCTTGGATCTAGGTTTCTCTATTATACATGCAAGTTATCCAAGACTATAAACCCTAGATCTAGCATATGAAAATCAATATAGCATATAATTAGGGTTTAGATCATACCTTGATTGTTATGTAGCAATAACAATCCCAAATCCTTCTTCTATTGACTTTAGAAAGCCTAGAGTCACAAATGTCACTCCTCTAATGGTTCACAAACACCAAGAGTAAGAGGATGAAGAGGTGAGAGGAAGGAGGCTGCCCTAAAACGTGTGAAACCCTAGAAGAAGTCTTAGCCACGTTTTTGGGTCATAAGGGATATATATATATATATATATATATATAAATATAAATATATATATATATATATATATATATATATATATATATATATATATATATATATATATATATATATATATATATATAGGAGGCTATTAGGGTTATCTAACAAGGAAACCATAATTTGGATGCTTAAGCCCTAAGCAACCCATAGATTCCTTTCCTTAAGGCCTTGGACGATTTCTTCTTGGGTTTCCCCATAGAATTCGTCCACTCCTTAATATAAGGCAATCCATGGCCCAAATTGCAATTATCTTATAATTACAATTCCAGTCCCTTAAGTTTAATTAATCTCTTTTAGTCACAAAACTAATTACCAATTAATTCTTGACTAATATTAATTAACCAATATGATTTCTCCTTTAATATATTATTCTCATAATATATTAATAAATCATATTCAATCCTTTCTCTCCATAATTCATCCTATCAAGTTGCTTCGGTGAAGGCAACCCAAAAGGACCATGCACCATCGGGTCAAGTACATACCAAAATAGTTATGGATTTAGACACTAATCCAACAGTCTCCCACTTGGATAAGTCTAATAACTATTATGCGTATGACTTCAGATCTTGATCTGTAATCGTAGCTTTCCAAAGCCGCTGTCAACTCTGATCCTATCAGATACACGTGTCCTTTAGATAAGGGATCATATATTCCTCCATTCTAGATATCGTAAGACATGATTTCTAATCATTCTCTTTGTACTATTTCTCGACTTCCGATTTATGACGACTGACTAATTGAACAAATCAAATTAGCCCTAGCCCGACCGAGCATTTATGTTTGTCATCACTAAATCATCGAGGGGCCCAAAGATATCGCTTTTATCCTACTTTTGATAAAAGGAACGAATAAACATTGATTCAATGCTCGCTTGCACTCACGCACCGAATCACACACAACAATATGTTTTATGACACCAAGTTACTGGTGTGTTGACATATTATCAATGTGCAACCGATTTGCAAGATACAACTCACACATCTCGGTTTCAAGAATATAAGATGTTATCGTCTCACCAATCACTCGTGATACAATCCATGGAGTGATCCAAGTGAGCGTGGGTTTAATCCAATGCTCAAATCATATTCATAAGCACTCACAAACATTGCAGCAAACCTTTGCTATGTCTAATATGCTCTAGACAATCTACAAACCAATTCGTGACAATCTTCATTCATACTTACTTCCAACGTATGACTAACTGTGGTCCGTTTGAATAATTCGATTATTCTTAATAAACTCAATTATTCTGGAAGTCAAAAAATGCAAAGTGAAACACAAGAATAATACTAATCCCATATGGCCTCAACCCTTTGAGCATAAATAAAACACCTTTTATTTATCACCATATCGATTACTCATTATTTGTCATTTCGGTTAATCAACTTCTTACTTGAATTACAACACTTGTCCCATGCTCCTAGCATGAACACAATGTTTACCTATGGTTCTTACTTTGTGAAATAGATCACATTGAACACATTTCCAATCATACTCATTTCACAACTCCAAATCCTTTTTCATAAGTGAAAGAATACCAAATTCTTGCCACTTATAGAATATGCCAGATTCTAACATTTTATGCAATGATCCTTCGTAATATCACTGCACCAAAGTCACAAAGACTATTGCCAATTATATTACAAAGTCCTCTATCGGATATTGTTACAATATAATTCCTTAGATATGATGTCTCTCACTCAAAGTACTTTCCTTTGAACAACCTTTGCATAAAAGTTTCAAATCTAGTCATAGGTTTTCAATATTTAATTTCCCAATATGGTCACGTTTCCATATTTTCCATATGACAACTCATTCTTAATAGAATCTTATCTATTCATAATAATGTCAATATGGTCCATCCAATATGGAAACATTTCCATATTTTCCAATACTATACTTCCAACTACTCATAAGCGACCAATCCTCGACGAACTTTGGATTGTCCTTTGCTAGTTGTTTATTTTAGCCAAAACCGATTCCTGTCCCTTTTCCCTCTAAATGCGCTAGACATTTTGAAAATTTTAGAATGGTCAAATATTATATCATTTGCAATCAATCCTATACCCGAAGCGTATGGGACACGATGCATAAAGATTTGATACTTTATCAATCTTCTGCCATAATATTTTATTTGCTATGTTCTCAAAATTCGAATTGTGAAGAGGAATGTCATAATCATAATCGAAATTTTAAGAACACACTATATACCTTTGACTAAATTTATTAACATTCCACAACCTAAGCCTTTAGATTTGAAATGAAGCATAATATTCTCTCCCTTAATTATAGCAAAACAACTATTCCATCCTTACAACTTTGCAAAGAATGACTCTTGTTTTCTATAATTAATATTGCCAACTTGCTATACTTTCCTTAATAATCATACAATCATAACATTTATTCTCCCACTATCATGATGATTATTATAAACATAACACTTATGCTCCCACTAGCTTTGACATGTATTCAGAAACAGCTTAACTTTCAGAAAAACAATGCTTATTGAATTTCTTAAGTTCATGTTACTAATACTTAGTGCTTTGATAATCTTTTATCAAGGGTTCTTGAACTTATACACCTTTTCCTTAGA
This sequence comes from Lactuca sativa, assembly GCF_002870075.4. NCBI lineage: Eukaryota > Viridiplantae > Streptophyta > Magnoliopsida > Asterales > Asteraceae > Lactuca > Lactuca sativa. The sequence goes on from NC_056628.2 coordinate 24,469,886, forward strand.
TAGTTCATATGTGTGTCTAAACAATTGCCAAACCTCATAATTCAAATTATGGAAAGGGATACTGTAACCATAATCGAATTTGAGAATGCAATTTTACAATCACTATCTTCTTAAAATCTTTCTTAGTGAAAGTATTTCCTCACAATCATTTTCATGAAGGAGGAAATCTTATGACACTTAGATTTAAACGGTGTATTTGTTCCTATCTATGTGAATTTGTCAAAAGCAAAGTTTACGACAAATTCAATCGGAAAGGATCAGTAGAATATCTTCTACTGACGACGGGCATCAATCGGAGGAATTCTAAGTTCAGCCAGCTGACGCTCCACCTCAAGTAGGTGTCTATCGTACACCCTCTGGCGTACCCAGAGATCTATGACTTCAGCTCTTGTTTTGGCTAGTGCTTGTAGCAGAGCCTCGTGGTCTCTCTCAGATCTCTCACGAGCATTTTCAAAGTGATCGGTGTGGATTGTCACACCCCCAAACCGGAACAACGGACACGTTCGGGGGTGGAGGAAGTCATGTTCAGTATTATAACCATAGTGAAGAAAGTAAACACAACCATCATAAATATAATTTAAAAGGTTACATCGTTGAAAAATACATGTTTCCAAATAAATTGCATATGATGTCAAAATAGTTCAAAAGAAATCTACGCCTTAGCGTCTTGCCTTCCAAAAGTCTTGTGATTTCCTGTATTACTGATTACCTGAGAATACAAGTTGTTTTTGAAAGAGTATCTACATTAAAGCTGGTGAGTTCATAAGCAATTTATGAATGAAAAATGAATATTGTTCCTTAAAGTTTTGTTATGAGTTTGTTTCCAGAAAATCCAATATTTTCAAAAAGGTTATTGTAGTCTCAATTGAATCAAGACTTAGCATATGTAAGTAAATCATCATAGTTATATGTGGTTTTATATAAAAACTCTTTTTTGTGAAATCCTTAAATTCCCGTGAACGGCATGTTTGTTAATTTCCTATGTGAATTGTTATAACCATACTATGACTCGAAGACCTCGTACTCGACGTTCTTCACGTGTCGGAATGTTATGACACTTGTCACCCTAGACCTGCCGGTCTAGCTGTTGCAAGCAGCTCAGGTGCAGGTTGTCAAACCCAATATAGATCTATATACAACTATCACGCTCTCCCTACAAGAGATTCCGGCTATAACTACAGGACTTTTCTGTAGTACTAAAGAGTACTACGAAGATGAGTGTCTCACAAATTTATTCATTAACATGTTCACATAGTTTGTAATAAAATACTCGTTTTGTAAATCGATAGCATTATCATTTGAGGTGTCCAAACTATACCTATTATAGTTTTATCAAAATGTTTTATGTTGTAAATGAAACCTTGTTAAGCATGACCTTGTATTTCAATAGAATGACATTGAAAATGCTAAATATAAAATCTTACACACCTTGCTCAGCATGTTACAAGGTGTGAATAACACTTATCTTGTTTTAATAATTTAATTCTTAACTGTCACTGTTTTAGATTATTTATAGAAAAATCATCGTAAGTCGAAAACTAAATCTGTAAACTTAGAGAGTTTGGAAAAAGAGTCTACTATGTTCACAAATTTTCTTATAATTTTTGCGGGTCTCAAACCATTGTGAAAATGTTCATTTTCACAACCTGGTCTGATTTCGTTGTTGCGGTGATAGGCAGTTTTGTAAAAATCACAAAAAATTGTAGAAAAATCGTATGAAGATGTGCAAGTAGTCATTTTAGGCGAGTTAACTCCTGACTAGATGAGTCGGATCGAAGATTTGTGAAGCTCTAGAAGTCCTTGTCGTACACGGACTTTTAATGAGGGACTCGGCGAGTTGGGACCTTGACTCGACGAGTCACCTCTATTTCCAGAAAAAATATAAATAGGTACTTTGAGATTGAGATGGGGACTTCTATGAAACCCTAGGAGGTTAAAAACTGCGATTGAAGGTGCATCTAGACGGTGAGAAGCTGAGGAATCAACCCTACGTTCGATTTTGAAGAGGATTAAGGCAAATTCTAATTTATTTTTAGTTAATATTTTAATTGAATCGTGTTTGAACTATTTGAATTCGTTTTTGAATTTGTTTTTACTGCAATTATGAACTAAACCCTTTATCTTCTGTTTAGGGTAGATGATTTTGTGAATATGGATTGATTTTATGGTTAGGATTAATTTTAATTGGTAATATTGTTTTGTTAAGCTTGTTAAAGAACCTCATATGTTAATAATAACTATTCTCTGTTAATAAATCAGTAATTAAGTTGTATGAACATCTCTTAGTTATTAATTTCATAAGATTTATGTGACCATATAGTTATATGTCTAGGAATAACGAATGTGAAACTAGAATTAACTAGAAGATAGGTAAGTTAATGTGTGATCTTGTGTGACGAACCGTCAACAAGGAGTTAATTGAATTAGCATATTTGATTAGCTTATTACAAGTCTTACTTAACCCGAATCAATAAACTAGGAAATTCATTAATTTAGACAACTGACCATTGCTTGAATTAATCTGTTTTCTAAGGATTAGCAATAGTGAACGTGAATCTAATCACTTTAATCGGTAACCAATGAAGAATTAATCCGATGCATTTACCATAAAATTATCCATGGTAACAAATGATTTGAACCTAAACAAAAGTCCTCTTAACTATTGAATTTAGTGGTGTGTACTTGCTTTAGCTGTTAGTTAGTAAATTGCGTGTTATTTAGTCTATTTAAGTTTCTAGTCTTGTAAAACTAGAGAAAACCCTTCTTTTTATTAATTGTTCTTAGATAATATTAGTTATTAGTTTAATTTCCGTTCCATGAGTTCGATACCCTACTTAGTTACCTACACCACAATCGATAGGTCCACTGCCTTTGTGTGTCAAATTTATATTTTGTTGGGTCAAAATATGGTTTATACTTTGCTTTTATGGGCAATTATATTTTTCTGTAATATTTATGAATTTATAGTCTAGTTTACGGCTGAGTTTACGACCATAAACACCTTACGACCGTAAACTCATTTCTGGCCCATGTTCCCTAGTATAAATATAGGTGTTAGGGTGTGAGGAATAGATTGATGAACCCTAAGGAGTTTAAAGCCAGAGAGAAAGGAACGTTTGTGTGGGTGAATCTTGTGTAAGGAACTTAATTCATATTATTAATACATTCAAGATTCATATTATTCTTCTTCTCCTTCTCTTTTATTGTGATATGGCATCATCCGTTTGATTGGGATTCCGCACCATCAAACGGATCAGATTGATATACTGGCAGATTAGAGACTTACAATTGGTATCAGAGCCAAGTTGTATCAGTCAATTTTGTCAGATTTGGGCATTATTTGATCTTATTTTCAAAATATTTTTGCGTTTTTGGATAGGTCTCGCAAAAATAAGGGGGGTTTGTTCTTCGTGTTTTTCATAAAAAAAGGGTTTTTGATCGAGTTTTGGAGCTTCAAAGTCGAAAAATCGGTGTTTTTGATCGGAGTTTGCGACCGGCGGCTAGGGTTTCGGAGTTCACGGCCGGAGCTTACTGCCGGAAACAGTTCACGGCCGGCGGCTAGGGTTCCCGAGCTTGCGGCCCGAGGTTCACGGTCCGGGCCTGCGGCCTCGGCCTCGGTGGTTTACGGCCTCATACATAGCACCTCGTCCTCGCAAGCACTTTCCTCGCCTCGCATCAAAAATAATACACGAATTGGAGGTGCCAAGGATTGAACCCGGGTCTCTTGAATCAACATCCATGCGTCTTACCACTTGAGCCAAGCTTTCTGTTGTTTCAACCTTCCGTTTTTTTTGCTATAACCACTCCTTTCGCAGCAAGTTTTGTTTTTTTACACTTTTAACCCCAAAACTAAATTTCTTTTAGTTTTAAATTCTATTTTCATCAAAATAAATAAATAAATAAATAAATTAATAATAATAATAATAATAATAAAATAATAAAAATAATAATAATAATCTGTTTTTATTTTTTTTCTTTTATTTTTGATTTTTTATTTCAAATTTTAACTTTGACATTCAAGTTTGACCTTTGACTTTAAACTTTGACTTTGTCGTTTAATAATTAAATTTTCAAATTTAACTTTTCACTTTGACTTTCAAGTTTGACTCTTTCAAGGTTGACTTTTTCATGTTTGACTTTTGAGTTTGATTTTTTTAAAAGGGTTTGACTTTTAAGTTTGATTTTGGCTTCTAGTTGTGCTTTTTAATTGATTTTAAGGTCTACGAGGGAGTTGAAAACATGAAAGAGAGTCTTCAGGATATGTTAAGACAAAATTTCAACATTTTCGATTATATCCCTGGAGAAACCCTCGAAACTCAGTTGCAGCGATTCACTACACTCACTACTGAGATGAATATAGTCGGGATCTTCTTGACTAAGTCCGATATAAACAAAAAGCTGCTAAATTCATTTCCGAAATCGTGGGATATGAATGTGGCTATCATCAAGAAGACAAAAGATCTCAATCATCTTAGTCTTGCTAAAGTAATAAGTTATAGAATTCTGAATCTATCTTCTCTCTGAATGGTTGTCTGCTCACCCGGTGTAAGGAGTACTCTGGAAGTTCTTGATGGCTGGGGCATATCAGGAAGCGGGAAACATGTTCTAGTACACTTAAAAATTAAACACATACAGATTGTCTGTAGATCTCGCTGCTCGATTTAGGTGGACAACAATATCCCTGGTTGTAGTCAGTTAAATGGTCTTAAGAAAAAGTTATTTAAGAATTAGGACCAATCATGATAATAAAGTTACTACTAGATATATGCATATGTCATGTCATTGGTAAACTGTCCAAATCTATCACAAATTTTTCGTGTTTAAGTGGACCACAATATTGGCGATCGATCAGACGAAGATGTGAAGATAAGGGTACCGACAAGTGGAATAAGGTGGTCCAACAACTTTGATCCCAAATCACTCTTAAAGTTAGCTATTATTTTTGTTTTTGTTAAATTTGTCATAGTTTCTTCTAATTTAAATATTAGGGGAGAATTAAAAAATTAAAAATAATGAAAATAAAAAAAAAAATCAGAAAAATTCAAAAATCAAAGAAAAATCAGAAAAATTAAAAATCCAAAAATAGTGTTATTTCTGTTTTATTTCTTGTTCAGAAAAATCAAAAATCCAAAAATATTTTTGTCTATGTTTTAATTTGTGTGCTAAGTTTTCTTTTAGTTTTGTTTTGTCTTGAAAAGTGATTTAAGGTATAGATAAGACTCATGGAGTTTGTGTTGAAGATTTCTGAGCCAAAGCCTCGTCCGTGAGCATCAAAGAATTCGCATTCGAAGGAGCAAGAAATGAAGATTATTCTTTCAACATTCAATCCTTCAACCCCAGAAGCAAGGTGAAGCTGCAATTGAAGATTATGTGATGGATTGCATTGAAGCCTCCTCAATCAGTTTGCTGCTATCGTTGTACTTGCTGAAGTGATCCAGAAGATTTGTTCTCTCTGAAGTTCTCTCTAAAGATTCTCAAGCTGAAAGCGCCATCTTTCAAGAATTAGTACGTCAAGCATCCTCACCTAATGTGCGTTCAATGCCAAATTCTGAAGAAAAGCCCAACTGCTCAAGATGAGGTCATTCATTGAAGTTAAAGCTGAAGCTAAGCTCTCATTGAAGATTGACAAGAAGAGTCAGCTACTTTTTAGGGGGAGCTTGTTGGGTCATTAAGAAAAGAAAGCTATAAACCAAGGGGGAGATTGTTGGGTCAAAATATGGTTTATACTTTTCTTTTATGGGCAATTATATTTTTCTGTAATATTTATGAATTTATGATCTAGTTTATGGATGAGTTTACGGCCGTAAACACCTTACGACCGTAAACTCATTTACGGCCCATGTGTTTCCGGCCCATGCTCCATAGTATAAATATAGGTGTTAGGGTGTGAGGAATAGATTGATGAACCCTAAGGAGTTTACGGCCAGAGAGAAAGGAACTTTTGTGTGGGTGAATCTTGTGTAAGGAACTTAATTCATATTATCAATACATTCAAGATTCATATTATTCTTCTTCTCCTTCTCTTTATTGTGATATGGCATCATCCGTTTGATTGGGATTCCGCACCATCAAACGGATCAGATTGATACACAGACAGATTAGGGACTTACATATTTAAAAAGTAGGATTAAAACTAGTTGGTTTCACACACATCAAGTTTTGGCGCCGTTGCCGAGGAATGGTTCAAAAATTAATACTAAATTCTAGTTTTATCGATCCTTTGTGTGAGATTTATCTTACACAAAGTTATTTCTTAAATAATTTAGTTATTAGGATAAGTTTTAAGAGTTTTCTGTTTTAGATTTTCGTTAATATTTTTTTTTTCTGTTTTTGCCTTGAACTCGCCGAATACAGTCGAAGCTACTCAGCGAGTCCATAGCTGATTCCCAGTTTCGTGTTTTATTTTGTTTTTGTTCTTTTTACGCGTGTTTCTTGCTTTGGTTGCAGGAATTACATGACCCGAGGATCCAACACACCTCTGGCTAACATCGATGAAATCCCCATGGGAGAATGGAAGAAGAGGATATGTGAAAATACCGGTCCAGGACTTATGCAACCCGCAATTCTTGCGACCACCACCTTTGAGCTTAAAGGTCACATACTAGCTCAACTCAAGGAGATCCCATTCAACCGGAAGGATCATGAAGATACATAAAAACATCTAGATGAGGTCAACGATATATCCGATTACTTTAATGTCCCCAATGTGGCTCGTGACACCGTTCTACTATGTATGCTACCAGTCACATTCAAGGGAGCCGCGAAAGATTGGCTGAAATCACTCCTTCCCGAATCCATCACTACTTGGGCTAAAATGAAGACGAAATTTATAGACCAATTTTGCCCTCCTTTAAAGATAACCATGTTGAAGAAAGTCATTGCCAACTTTAAACAATAAGTTGGAGAGTCACTATACGAGGCTTGGGAAAGATATAAAGGTTTACTAAGGAACTACCCACATCATGATCTAAATAGTCAACAAGAAGTCTCCATTTTCTATGATGGAGTGAATGTGACAACAAGGCAGCTCCTTGATTCGCAAGGGCCTCTCACGAAGAAAGCACCCTTGGTGCCCAAGGAATGAACTAAATCTGGGGGGGGGGGGTGAACTCAGTTAATGATAGCATGACAGCAATGATGGCTAAACTAGAGAGTTTGGATCGAAGAATGACTAAGATGGACTAGTCCATCCATGTTATACGGGTAGGATGTGAGAATTGAAAAGGGCCCCACCTTACTAAAGATTGTGATCTTAACGAGAATGGGAACCGGAAAGCACAAGTGTGCTATTCAAGTGGTGATAGGTACGATGACAACTGGCGAAAACCCAAGAAGGATTGGCTCCCGTATGATGAGTACAAAAAGGCAAAGGAGAAGAATATAAGCAAAATAAAGAGGTTTTTTTATCAAAAATAGGAACCGGTGCTAGAGAAGAATTCTGATTTGGAAGATATGTTCACAAGATTTGTAGCCGCGTCCGAGAAGAGGCACAATGATACCAACACTGAATTGAAGGAGCAACGAATTATGCTTAGAGATCATTAAACTATGATGAAGGATCAACAAAATATGCATAGAAATCAGCAAGAATCTATTCATAACATTGAAAAACAGCTAGGCCAGCTTGCACAACAAATCAACCAAAGAGCACCCGGTGAACTTCTTAGCAATACCGAGCAAAATCCAAGAATGGCACATATGAATGCAATAACAATATATTCTTAGCCAATCTTCACTCCTCTGAACTCTATCCAGAAGAAACCCAACAAGGTGCAAACAGAAGAAGTAATTAGCTTGAATTCGAGTAAACCCGACTCGACTCGCCGAGTCGCCAACATGGACTCGACGAGTCGAAGACCTGATAATGAAAACTGCTATCTTTTGAAACCTTACTGGGCCCCTTTACCGTTTCCGAGCCGAGCCATACCTGGTGAGCAGATTCAAGAATATAAGAGCTGTATGGAGCACATAAAGGCACTCCAAGTAAATATTCCGTTTGTTGAAACGATATTACAAACACCAAAATATGCTAGTTTACTTAAAAACCTCTTTACCACTAAAAGAAATATAGAAGAAGTTGTTGAAATAGTGCTGAATGAATTGCCAGAAAAGAGGGGCGGTCCGGGAAGCATCATCGTGCCTTGTCAATTTGGGAACATAATGAGCACACGAGCATTGACAGATTCGGGGGCAAGTATTAATATTATGCCATATTCCTTCTTCCAAAAGTTAAACCTTCTGGTCCCAAAGCCTATTCAAATGAAGATTCATCTAGCCGACAAAACAATAATACATCCAATGGGAGTGTGTGAAGATCTCCTTATCAAAGTTGATAAGTTAGTATTTCTGGTTGACTTCATAATATTAGACATGAAGGAGGACTTTAAAGTACCAATCATTCTTGGGCGACCATTTTTGAATATTGCTTGTGCTTTGGTAGATATGTGAGAATCTACGCTAACCTTAAGGGTGGGAGATGATTCCATAATTTTTAAAGCTGAGAAAAAGGAGAAGCACAAAGAGTTAAAAGAAGATAAGGTTTCATCAATAATTTTGGATGATGAATTGTTGGAGAGAGAGCTTACTTACTTGCAAGAGATCAATCCAAATCAATTCTTAGTATCTTTGGAAGAGAATTCTGATGCCAAAGGAGATCTAGAGGAGATAGAAAGGCTGATCAAGGAAACTGACTACAAAGAAAGCCTCAAAAGTGTTGAAGACTCTCTGACTCGCCGAGTCGTACCCGCTGAGTCGACGAGTATATACGAAAAATCCCAATCTGATGAAAATTTTAGTCTGCAAGCCATTAGTATCCTTTGTGAACCGGATGCGCATGTTTTGCATGATTACTTGGAGAATCCTCTCCAGGAAAACAAGGCTGTTAAAGATCTCATCAACTTTGAGGATGCACATTTGTCTTTTCTTGAAACAATCGTGTAAAATTATGAGGTTGTCCAAGAGGAGGATAGAGGAAGTTTAGAAGATAAAGGGGATCCTAAAACTTTGAATGGTGATAATAATTAACTCTTCTATTGAATCACATATGCTAGATCAAGAAGAGATGTCAATCAAAAGCAAAAGAACCAAGCCTCGTGCCATTGTCTCTACTACGTTTGAAGTTTTCACTTTCAAAACACCATATTCTTTAATGACCAAAAATGCAGTCAAGAAAGATAAGCAAGGAAGGAAAACGATGGAGCGTGAAAAGGAAGGAGTGGAAAAAAATAAGCATTGTAAAGGGAAAAAGCGTAAAGCTGAAGAAATCACTGCAAGAAAGAGCATGGAAGAATTGAAGAGGGCATACAAGAGAAAAATCCATTTGTATAAGACAAAATATAAAGTACAAAAATTAAAGAAGGAGATCCCAATGGAGGAAGCAGCAGAAACATAATGTGGGATGGAGTCCAGCTAAAGACTCCTCAAAAAGAAGCGCTTAACGGGAGACAACCTGTCAAAAGAGTTTGGTTTTCTTGTCTTTTTCGTTTTTAGTTTTCGTTTTGTGTGGTTTACTTAGGATTTTTTTTCTCTATTTCAATCTTCATATTCATCCATAAATGATTGCTTGAGGGTAATTAAGGCCTAAGTGTGGCGTGTGGTGTTATTTTTTTAAAGAAATAATTTTTTTAGAAAAAAGATGTTTTCAACAGATTAATAGACTCGACGAGTCTATACAGTGACTCGACGAGTCTTTACGCAGATATGAACTAATTTCGCGACCTAACTCAGCGAGTCCATATATTGACTCGACGAGTCGGTTTAATTTACTGAAAAAAAAAATAATTTTACATTTCTGTAAAATTAGGGTTTTTAACCTAATTGTAAAACATTTTCACTTCATACGGCCGACATACCTATACTCGACATGCCAAGATTCTCTCAAGAAACCATTCCATTTTTCTTTGATTTCTTCCACTTTCTTCTAACAAGGTAAGATCTTTTGTTTATTATCTTCTTAAAGCTGTAATTTTTGCAGAATAATGGTCCCATTTTGTTGCAACCTGTTTCCTTTGACTTGATTAGGATTCTAGGGTTTTTAATTCTTGTCTAATTAGAATGTTATAGATGCAATTGATTGTGAATTTATACTTAGTATGCATCTCGAGACAAACTCCTAGGACCAATTTTGGGTTTTGTTGGATGAATTGATGAACCTCAGATGAGCGACTCGAACAGTTCTTGCTACTCGCCGAGTCTGTTCGTGGACTCGACGAGTCAGTCCCTGAAGGTAGTCCTAGTTTTTGAGCTTTAATGTTTTTGTGTTTTCTAGTTTGTATGGTTTTCTTATGTTGCAGAAAATGTTTTCAAGAGGTGGACAAAGCTCTAGGGGTAACCAAGGGGACCATCCTTGGTTAAACTTTCCATGAATTGATTTGGATTCCACGATAAAAAGATGGAAGAAGAAGCTGGTTGAAGTTAAAAAGAAAGAAATTTATGTGACAAATGCAATAGATTGGGATTGGTTAGGAAAAGTTCGTTATGAAGAGGAGTTGGCCTCGTATCTTGTCAAAGTCTTTATGAATGATGAGGTATCCATCACTTGTGATGGATGGAACCGGATATTCCGCATTCAAGAACCAATGTTCAAGGAGCTATGTTGGGAGTTGTTCTCAACCATCAACTTCCATGAAGGGAACGATTATTACAACTCGTGGATTGTTACTTTTTGCCTTGGTAGTGAATTCCGCCAATGTAGTATGGTGGAACTAGGTTGCAGGTTGGGTATTTATGACCAACAATTGGTCAGCACTGCAGATTTTGGCACCTTTCTGGAGCATTGTCACAAGGAATTCCCGGAGGGGGTTGTGGGTTCCACTTGGTGGAATACCATTGCAAACAAGGTTTATATCCCCAAGTCCACTCAAGAGGGGAATATTTGATCACCACCCATAGACTGATTCACCGCCTCGTTGCCAATACAACTAACCTTGATGTTTTCTATTTGTGGAGTATTATTACTCCAAACATTTTCTGTAATCTTCCGTACTGCATGGCTTCTTATTTAGTTGGGGGCGGGGGGTAGTCAAGGATCACAAAACTTCAAAGATCAATGGTGGGATGTTTGTGACCCGCCTAGCCAAATCTTATGGGTTAATGGAAAGAGGAGCATGGAACTTGATGAAGATGGTCCTAAGCCCTCCTTTTAATCCCATTCTTTTTAGAAGAGCCAGAATTATTGAAGATTATGGAGGGGGCCACTATGCTATTCCTCATGATGATGTGGTGATAAGACTCGAGGAGCCGGCAAGGACGGTAAGGCTGAGACGCGAGCAAGCACATCAAGATCCACCAGTGATCCCGGTTGAAGATGGTATACCCCCGCAGTGGTTAAATATGGAGGGAAGAAGATATCAAGATGATTTGGGAAGGGGTTTGAATTTTGCCAACCAGTCCTTTATCCAAATGTTTAATCACTTCAACATCCAACATGTGGATGGGGGTCAATTTCCTTATGTGCCTACTTAGGAAGAGCGGATCAATGCACGAACGAGTGAAGCGGGAGGAAGTGGAGTAAGAGAAGATGATGAGGAGGAAGAAGATGAAGATTGAAGTCCTATCTTTTTTATTTTGGTTGTGTTAAAACAATTTTTATTGTTTGATTTTGTTTGTGTTTGTTTGTTTTTGTTTGGTTTGGACAAGTAGTTTAGGATTTGCTTATGGTGTGTTTTTCCTTTTTATTACATGTTTGTTTTAGTCTTTTCAGAATTTGGATAAAGGGTTTGCACACAAAGAGTCTTGAGAGTCGTTCCATAGAAGCATCGAGTCTAGGCGAGCGAGAATGGATTATAAGTATCGAGTCTGGTTTTAGAGAGGGTTGAAGAGTGCGTAAATGTTGAACAGGAGAAGAGCAAGAGTGTCTTTTTGTTGTTACTTCAACACACCAAAAGTCAGATTTGAAGAAAAATATTTTTTTATCACACATCGATGGACTTGCTGAGTGCACATACTGACTCGACGAGTCCTAGTGTAATTTCACGATTTCTGTATTTTTGCGCTACTACTCAGCGAGTCGCCTTTTTGAATCGACGACTCGTTTATCATTCCACCTCTAAAGAAGCTGATTTGATGCTATTTTATACACCACTTGACTGCATTTTCTTTAAGATTGATTCCTGAAATTTTCCGAGGGATTGTCTTGCATATTTGGAGCTAACCACATGACATTTTGACACCCAAGTCATGGATGAGTTGTTCCCATGCCTAAAGTCAATTGAAGATGGAGCTTTTCAGAAGATATATCGACCTCGTCACTACTACCCCAAGGGAGTTTGTTCCAATTCCCTCTTTATTTTCTCAATATATTTGTCATGCATAACATGCAATTGGGACATTGCATAATTTAAGTGTGGGGTAGGGGGTTGGTTACACTAGTTAAATTTTAAAATTTTTGCATAAAATTGCTAGGAAGTAATTTAGATATTTTGGTAAAAAGCAATTAGGTATCATGCTAGTGTTATGTTCGATGATTGCATGAAGACTCAAATGTTTAATTGAGCCTATATACGTTATAATGCATTTGTGGCTTCCTTTATTCTAGTGAAATCATGGGACAAAAACACAGCATCGCTTAGCTTGAGGGATGCAATATGTTTAGCATCGTGTACTTGAAATGTATCCAGGAAAAGTAATACTTTTACCAATACGGGTTGAAGTGGAGCACCCTTGCTTAAGCATGTAGGTTTTGAGTGAAAAAAAAAGTGAGTTACATAAAAAAATAAAGAGAACTACAAGAAAGGTTGTAAGAATTTTGGAGCAATCAAAGTGAAGATCAAAAGATCAAAATTCTGAAAAATTCAAAAAGTTACAGATACCAAAAATCAAACAAAAAGTTGGTGAATTCAAAGAAATCAAAGTCACATATCAAAGAAGTGAAGAATTCCAAATAGCTCTATAGTGGTATCAAAAAGTTGTAATTTTCTAGATTATGTATGCTTGGGTTGCTTGACCAAAAATACCTTGAGGTTAGGAAGTTTTCTGCGGATGGATAAGTGGGCAAGTGTTTATGAGGATTGTGAGTATTTAGAATTAAGGGGGGGGGGTCCTTAGGAAATTTTAGATACAAATGCATGCATTGTGGTCTTGAGATAATGGTTGGGTTTGATTGGGATTGTCTTATGTAATATTAGTGTGCTAAAATTTAGTTTTGCTTCGGGGCAAGCAAAATTCAAGTGTGGGGTATTTTGATATGTTCATATTTATATATTTAGTGTAGATTTTTCTTATTTATTAACTAATTATTTTCACATTATGGACAAAAGGTACTTAATAGTGTTTGAATTGTATTTTCAGTCCAAAAGATATCCTCGGAAGCAAAATGAAGAAGGAGAAGCAATTGGAAGTTCGGGAGTTGAAACAAAGAAGAAAAATGCCAAAAACAAGAAGGACTCGGCGAGTCAACTCTTGACTCGACGAGTCAGAACGAAGATTCGCGAAGCTCTAGAAGTACTTGACGTACACAGACTTTTAATGAGGGACTTGGCAAGTTGGGACCTTGACTCGACGAGTCACCTTCGTTTCCAAAAAAAATATAAATAGGGACTTTGAGATCGAGATAGGGACTTCTCTGAAACCCTAGGAGGTTAAAAATTGCGATTGAAGGTGCTGCTAGACGGTGAGAAGCTGAGGAATCAACCTGCGTTCGATTTTGAAGAGGATTAAGGCAAGTTCTAATTTATTTTTAGTTAATATTTTGATTGAATCATGTTTGAACTATTTGAATTCATTTTTGAATTTGTTTTTACTGCAATTATGAACTAAACCCTTTATCTTCTGTTTAGGGTAGATGATTTTGTGAATATGGATTGATTTTATGGTTAGGATTAATTTTAATTTGTGATATTGTTTTGTTAAGCTTGTTAAAGAACCTCATATGTTAATAACAACTATTCTCTGTTAATAAATCAGTAATTAAGTTATATGAACATCTCTTAGTTATTAATTTCATATGATTTATGTGACCACATAGTTATATGTCTAGGAATAACGAATGTGAAACTAGAATTAACTAGAAGATAGGTAAGTTAATGTGTGATCTTGTGTGATGAACCATCAACAAGGAGTTCATTGAATTAGCTTATTACAAGTCTTAACCCGAACCAATAAACTAGGAAATTCATTAATTTAGACAACTGGCCATTACTTGAATTAATCTTTTTTCTAAGGATTAGCAATAGCGAACGTGAATCTAATCACTTTAATCGGTAACCAATGAAGAATTAATCTGATGCATTTACCATAAAATCATCCATGGGAACAAATGATTCGAACCTAAACAGAAGTCCTCTTAATTATTGAATTTAGTGGTGTTTACTTGCTTTAGCTGTTAGTTAGTCTATTTAAGTTTCTAGTCCTGTAAAACTAGAGAAAACCATTCTTTTTAATACTTGTTCTTAGATAATATTAGTTATTTGTTTAATTTCCGTTCCCTGAGTTCGATACCCTACTTATTTAGCTACACCACAATTGATAGGTCCACTGCCTTTGTGTGTCAAATTTATATTTAAAAAGTAGGATTAAAACTAGTTGGTTTTACACACGTCACCCATCCAATTATTCTAGTTCAAATTCTTGGTATTCCCATGACCCAAAATCACATAATCATTAAGGCCCAATTATGGCCCACTAATGGCCCAATTTTCCAAATTGGGCCCAAGTCCTTCATATGGGCCTTATCCTAAAGCTCATCCAATTATTTTGGTCCATTTACTTGTCCTTGGATAAGCCCATGAATAGTCTAATCACCAAAGTCCAATAGGAATGCCCAACTCAAGGCCTAAGTGAAATTAGGGTTTTCACATAAAATAACGATTATGGTTAAGTGTTCCTATTTAACCCATTAAGGACTTAATCCATTAAGTCCAATATTGCTTTAGGTAATTTGCCAATGATTATTAATTAATATTTTAAGTCCCATAGTAATTCTAGTGTGGGTCCTAATCAAATTCCCAAAATTAGGGTTTCATGACATTAGGGTTTTCCAAACCCTAATTAGGGTTTTCAACCCAAATACTAGCCCATTAGTCACATGGTTAAGCTTCTAGATCACTTTGGGCTTCATTGGGCCCATTAGGGTTTCATTAGTTGCGCACCACCCACTACCACCTCATGGTGGTGGTTATGGTTCTAGTCTAATCGTGTCCAAGCAATCCAAACACAACTAAGCACACCGCCACCCAACACGACGGTTGGTAGCGGCAACCACTACCTCACGGTGGTGGTTATGAGTTTCTTTTCATTATTCCTTTACCAATTACAACATAAAACACAAAAAAACCCAAATAAACACACACACAATAAAATAAACACACACACACACAGCCACCCTTGTGGTGGCTGGTGGTGGTATATAGTGGCAGCCACCACCTCATGGTGCTGGTGGTGGCTTTTCCTGCGGAATCCGACCAAACAATACATACAACATAATACATCAACACACACCTAAACACATGGTAAAACATGCACACAGCCACCTTCCACGATGGCTAGTGGCGACGGAAAGTGGCAGCAGACGGCGGTCGATCGGCAACAATATCGTCATCGGCGAAACACCGCATGGCAACGACAGCAACATCGAGATCCAACAGCAGTAGGTTTGACCGTTCTCTCCCATGACCACAGCGACCTCCACTACCGTCAGCCTTCGATCTCCAAAGCTGAACGGTGACGGGTGGTGACTTTCGTCTTCGTCAGCAGCAACCACGACAACATCAACTATGGGTCAGGAAGGAACTATGGCGGTTGGTCTAGGCCACAGCGAATAAAAACAATAGATCCACCGGAGTTAGTGGTGGGTTCGCTCTTGTTGGGGTTTTCTCCGGTCATTCACGACGTCACAGTCGGCATGGGCTATGGTGGTGGTGCTCGACGAATCCAGCCATGGTGGTGCAAGGTGACTATGGAAGAGATGGCGGCGGTAGGAGGAGAAGGAGGATGGAGAGTGTTAAAAATAATTCAGAAGTTTTACTTAATTTGTTTCATGTTTAAAATTGAGTGGGAAGAATAAATCAAGGACACGTGACAGATATGCCCCTGGTCTTTAGCAAGTAGTTGGTAGTTCCTATTTTTCTGCATTTTTTTGTTTAAATTCTAGGCAATGTGTACGTTGTTAGTATCCCAAAAGTTTGCTTTCTCATTCTCCAATCAGTGAATAAAGATACTTTGCCTCAAATATCCTTTGTGCCTTCACTTTGTCCTCTGTGTTGTGCAGCTTTCCCAGAGGGCTGTTAATTCCAGTTTTTCTCTTCCTTTCTTTCATCTGTTTTTGTCCCCTGTTTAGTTTACTTTCCTGTGTCTAGTTCCTTGTTTTGGTGAAAAGGTCTTTTGTTGCCCCTGCAAAAGACAAACATTGTGGTATCAGAGCACAACCTGGTGTATGCCAAAGTATCAACCTCGTGAAGAGATGACAGGAAACAACGGAAATGGAGAGAAAGAGAGTATGATCACCCTCCATTACCCTATGTTGTCAAGAAGCAATTATTCTGCATGGGCCATCAAGATGAGAGTTTTCATGAAGGCCCAGGGAGTGTGGGATGCAGTGGAACCCAGAACATCAAACACAGTTGTCGAGGTGAAGAAGGATAAGATGGCACTAACAGCCATCTATCAAGGGATACCGGAAGATCTGTTACTGTCCCTGGCTGAGAAGTAAATAGCCAAAGAGGCCGTGACAACCCGAAAATTTCTAACTTCCATTCTTCATTTCCTATCAACAATAGACTCGTTTTGCTATCTTGTAGTATCATTTAGGGTTTATTGGGACGTTCTAAACGTGTTATATTCAAGGTTGGAGTGTTAAAAAGGGTTAACTCGATGTGTAGGAATCAAAACCGGGCCAAACACTCCAACACATGGAGTGTGCGGCTACACACTTGAGTGTGTGGCCACACACATGTGTTTGCGGCCTCACACCCTTCCCAACCGCACACTCCACCTATATATACCACACTTAGTCATTTTTGAACACTTCTTTCACTTCTTCAAGCATAGAACTCGAAAATCCTCTCAAGTATCATCCATTCTCCTTGAAGATCTTCATAAAAGGTACCAAGAACACCAAGGACACCATCTGGCAGCACACATGGCAGCACACACCACCTGGCAGCACACATGGCCGCACACAGGGCCGCACACATGTTCTGGCAGCACAATAGGCCGCACACCTGGCCGCACACACACATATAGTGTGTATTTTGGCCATACACTCCATTGTAAAGCCTTATACCCCCTTCATACAATCATATATGGTTGTAACACTTCAATATAAGTGTTTACTAGTCCCTAAGGTGGTCCCAATTCATTAATTAGTTGTTCATAACACTAATTATATTCATATATGTGTCAATATATGCTAAATAGGATTCGCGTGTGTACTCAAGTCACCACTTGATACTTAGCAACTGATCCAACATTTTCATCAGAACCACTCACTACAGGTGAGTTCATACCCCTTAAATAATGTTTTAAACTACTTTTAAATGTTTTATGGGGGGGATACAAGTAGAATTATGCTAGTTATTATATCAATCACATGTGATTAATAAGCAGCATTTAAATGATTGGCTACTCATTAGCCGTTTTATTAAACAGTTTCCTTCAAATGTCTTTCATAAACACTATATGTGTTTAAAACTCCTTATTTCTCTTTACATTTACTCTGTATATTACTTTTCAAACTTATTTACACTTGTGTTTCAAACAAACGTTTCTTTATACTAAACTGCTTTATCAAAACCATGCCTTCAAAACCATTTTATAGATCGACACCAAGTCGGTCATTTCTTAGAAAATATTTATGTTCAAAGGTTTTACAAATCTTATTTCATGCTTTTAAATTATAAATTGCATGCCTCTATATGTATAGTTATATAAGAAATGTTTAAAAGACTTAGGAAGGCTATCCACCCTATTTCCTTTTCGCGCTTGAGATGTGGTCTGGTGGGACATCGGGTATTCGTCCGAAGGTCGTTTATACATTAGTTATATATCACATGTATATATATAGTCATAAAGGTCCTTCCAGTTCATCCCATGCCCTTGGGTAGCAAGGGTATACATCCATGTCCATACGTACCAGTTAGATTACTAGTAAACTACCATATGGGTAGTTTAGGAAGATACTAGAACTATTACTAGAACACAATATCATACTATGAGTCAGTTCATTCATGAGTCTATACTTACTACGAGAACATATACAACTATACTAGAAAGAGAACATATACAACGATACTAGAACGAGTACATTACTATACTTGCTAGATAGAGAGCACGTAAACTACAGCTAGAACATTACAGTACATTACTATACTATTACATAGATAAGTTTACGTTGTCACGTTTACATGAGTACAATTACATGATCGCACTTACACGAGTACACTTACATATACATAGAACAGACGTCACTAGGTGCTATAGCATGGACCCAGTTCAGGATCTAACTATACTGATGAATCACAACGTAATTGTGATAGTTATATCGAGTATACATGATCATAGTAATGTGGATGCTCACGGCTTGCAGATATGCAAGGGTCGTGGGTAGGTCCCAAAATCCCTTTGATAGGGGAGCGTACAGACTGGGATCTAGACATCACATTATACCTTATCCCTCAAATAAGGCAGCGGAGTACCGATGTAGTTATTTATTACAAATACTACAATACTTACACGATTACCCTAGACTTAAGGAAATTGGTACGGTTGTAGTTCGACACTACACCATAGTACTATTTCGTTTTCCCATTTACATTCACTTCGTGAACATTCACACGACGCACGGAAATGTAGAAACTATATTTTTGGTTAATGATAGTCATACCTGGGAAAATACATACTCTTACAAGAGACACACGCACAAACACTAGATGCCTTGGTAGAAGGCTACATTCAGATCAGCTAGGTCTTGGTAGAAGACTACCTTGAGAACAGTTAAGTCTTGGTAGAAGACTCCTTTTGTTACTAATAGGAATCATAGGGATTTCTAGGGCTATTCAAACGTTTACAGTGGTTTTACAAACATTTTCATACCTACAGTTCATTTACATTTTCAATACTTACAATTCCTATACATACAAATATTTATATTTCAAATACATACAAGTATTTTCATACAAATTAAGACACTAAAATACTTATGATCTCACCAGCTTCAAATCAGATACTCGCTTTCAAAATTACTTGTATCCTCAGGTCATCATAGACAGGTACAGATGCAAGGATTTGGGAAGATGGAGCTCGTTGAAGACTCATCTTTCATTTTGATTTATGCTTTAGTGTTTATCAAAATTTGACAGAACACATTTGTATAATAATTATATTATTAATGCAATGGATGATGTTGTTGCTTGTTTACTACTTTACATTGTTGTGATACTGTACATGACGTCCTCCTACCCAGAATGTTTCTGCCATTCAATGGTTTTGGGGTGTGACAGATTGGTATCAGAGCATTGTTTACAGTGAATTAAGTATATCAACCCATAAAAGATATACTAACTATAAATACATAAGGGATTAAAAATACTCTGACCAAAAGTTTATACTTTAAATAATAAAATATTTAAGTAAGTATACGTGCTGCATTCATACTAAAATCAGTGTCACTAGGACAGTACAAAAGAATTACGATTGTTGGGCAACACAAGTGGGCTTAGAGACATATGGTCAAAACTGGGAAGATATAGCCTGATCACCTATATTATCCGAGGGTTGACTAGCATGTGCCTAATTGTAATGGTGTGGTTGCAACAATGCTAAAATCTTACCAACCCTACCATAATGAGAACAATGGAACATAACATTAAAATTTGAAATACTATAGGAGTATTTGGTGTTACTATAAGTACTTTATACTTGAGAATTAAAACGGGATCTTCATTACTAAGTTGATAGTTGCTAGGTGGATACACTAAGGCTATATATAATTAGGATGTTATAAACTTAGAATCTGTGGAAATTTTACCTTACCCTGATTCTGTGTGAATTCGGAGTTAAGGTCACATATTCGAAGGCCTATCCTGTTTCGATTACATATAACTGGTATGCACTTCACAAATAGCGATGTAACTGATGAAGATTTTATAAATAATTATCTAGATAGTTCGTCTAATAATTATTCTCTTACCCCAATTCTCGCATAGAAAACATAGCTGGACTCCACCCCCTCGGCAACCAGTACCTTCCGAATGAGGTCATAGCTGGTTGGTCGGGAGAAGAACCAGAGAATGATCATTTGAATGATCACCATGATGAAAACCCTTCGGTCTATACTAATTCCGAACCAGAGGTTGAGAACCTACCCTAAGCAGCTCCCTTTCCGATTCCTAACCCTCGTCCGGCTTTTCATGGCCCGACGCCTGAGTGGGTGGAATGTTTAGAAACATGGAGCCAAGGAAAAGATCATCCCATGCCATTTATTTAATGACAACCGGAGCTTTTACGACCTGAACAATGGGGGCTCCGCAGATAGAGTCTTGCCAATCTTGGTCCGCAGAGTGGCCCGAAGTGAGATTCAAGGCAGGAGAGCCCTACATCAGATCACTGAAGTTGTCGCCAATACGAGAATGCATACCCTCCGCACCATTTGTGTAAAAGATGCACGCGAGAGATCTGAGAGAAACCATGAAACCCTGCTGCGAGCACTGGCTGAATCACAAGCCGAAGTCATAGAGCTCCGAGTACGCCAGAGGGTGTACGAAAGACACCTACTTGATGTGGAACGTCAACTGGCTGAACTGAGAGTTCACCAGAGGGATGACCGTCGCCGGTAGTAGACGCTTTACTTTATTTTTCCTTGTTAAAAGGAATCGATTTCTGTCTATGCCCGATGTGGCATTTTCTATGAAATTATCTTGTACCGTAAGTACTTTTGGTTAAGTCATTATGCCGTCAAGAACTATCTTCTTCGGATATGATGTAAGACCTTTACAAGGTCATTTTCCCGAATCTTTACGTCATGAATATCAAAGATATTGACAGTCGGCTAACTTCTGTGTCATTCTTCATTCAAGTACTTTTATCATACTTTCATTGGAGTCTATCTGAATCATGCTTTAGTCAAGTCATTGGACTATAGTAATTTAGCTCTGGAGACATTTCCAAGTCTCTTTCAGTGGTTGGATCTTGTTATTCACCAACCCACGATACCTCAGCTTGAATGACAAACATCTTGAGACCATTCTACGAACTTACTTCTACTCATTACTAGGACTGCATCATAGGGATGTAGGTCAAACCTCCGTGAACATACTTCCACTTCGTGCTAGGACTACATCATAGGGATGTAGGTCAAACTTTCGAGAACATAGTCGTACTCTTTTACATGAACAATCTAAGTACATCAAGGGTCAACCAGAATCGCTCACAAAATCCTTATCTTTCGTGTTACAGAATCATGTCGTCACCCGGAAACAATCAGTCGAACAGCGAGACCTCCGCCTTTACTATGGACGCCGCTACCTTTCAAACAGCAGTTACAGCTACCGTGGTGGCTGCCGTAACCGCGGTCCTTGCGCACCGTAGCGCTATCAGCACAGTCCAAGCTACTGATGGGAATGAAGTTTCCAATCGTAGTATCCATCCAGCAAGTCGCCAAACAGTAACAGTCACAGGCTCGCAAAGCCGAAAAACAGAAAACAAGAAACGAAAGTGTCAAGCCCGGAGAAAACGCAAGAGATCCCAAAAGCTGGCTATACAACAGCAGCAAGTGGAAACCTCTGCCATCCCCGTACCGAGCAGACCATACAAAGGAACACTCCTGAAGTGCGACCGGTGCAACTACCACCACGAGGGAATGTGTCGAGCTTTGAAATGTGTTAATTGCAACAAGGTAGGGCACATTGCTCGTTTCTGTAGAACTACCCCCACCACTGGGGCAAGCCTAGGTTGCTATCATTGTGGTGAGTTTGGGCACTATAAAAGAGATTGCCCAAAAAGGGAAAGAACCCGCGTTCCCATAACTCCTACTAAACACTTCACTTCCACCACCAATGTGGGTGCAGTCCATATATGTCACCAATGCGGTGAAATTGGACATATCAAGAGGGATTGCCCGATAGCGAAGAACTCGGGTGCAGATGGGAAGATTCTTAGGATCACAGCTGCAGGGGAACCTACTCCGGAACCCTCGTTAATGTAATTAAGGCGTTGTGTATTAACAGACTTATAAACTATCCGGAACTAGTGCAACTAGAGTCTTACCTTTTACGAGATCCTGTCTTTATAAGGATGTTCGTGCTGCGTATACTTGTCTTTTGTAATATATCATATTCGCAGCAACAGTCTTGTCGTAAGTCTAAAGTACTGTAACTCTGTTCATGGTTGCACAGTTGTGTTTTGTCTGTAAACATCTTATGTTCAAATCTAATGTCTTTAAGATTCAGTATGATTTCGACATTATCATACGACTCGATTCAATTAGATCCTCACAAAAATAGCTTCATGCGTACATCTCTTTCTTCTAGATTACTTTTCCAGCGAAGCCGTCATATCAGAACACCGAAGTACTCATGCCAGGAGTACCTCTTAGATATTTTATTTCCGAAGAAATCCCCGAAGTACCACTCATGCAGTACGTCAAGTTCAATCCAAGGATTCATACGATTGATCTATCACTGAGGAATGTATACATAAGAGTGATATATAATCATGGTTCTACAGGTTTAGAATTGATGATTCCACATTAACTTCTTTTTCCCCGATGGCATGTGAGCTTAAAGAAGAATTAGTTATTCGACTACCTTTTCAATCTTAATTATATACGACCCGTATACACGAGATTGAGATTGTGAAAACATGTATGAATTCTAATATGAACTTCAGGATGGAGAACTGCCTAAGCCTACAAGTAATCGCATCGTCATGTGAACAAACTCAGAACCCAGTACGACTCTTGTAAACAGATCGCCCTATAGTCTAAACACCTACGGAAATGCCAGAATAGTACAAACAACTTAACGAACTGCACAGCGATAGAATAAGAAGACTAGGCTTCTCACCCTCGAGAACCCCCAGTCTTATGCTCCCAGAGATCGACGGATTGCATCGTATGTGCCTCGGATATCGAGGACTCCGTCAAGATTTCATAAAAATCGTTATCTCTGCCTCGCATAGATGAAATGGTTGAACAAACGCAAGGAAAGAATTACTTTCAGAAATGGATCTGAGATCCAAATATCACCAGTTCGAGTGTTAGGGAAGGATGCCCGGAAGACTATCTTCCGAACTCGATGCAGACACTTCAAGTCCGTAGTGATACCCTTCGGATAGGACCAAAGCACCCATAGCTTTCATGAGCTAAAATGAGTAGGGTGCGTCCTTCTTACTTGGATCAGTTCGTCATTTCTCCATGTAATGACTCACTTATCTACCCTTGTAGTAAGAAGGAACCCATGGAAACATTACCTTCAGAGGAACTTTTCGCAAAGTTCTATGAACTCGAGCTTTCGAGTTGAAGAGTCAAAATTTCCTAAAGACACACTATTAGTGATGTGGAAATTCTTGAGTACTCTGGCAATTATCTGAAACCGTTGAGCATTTATCGACACCAGAGACGCCAACAGAAATTCGCCAAATTCTAGGTCTTACAGACCTACTGTCATAATTCATCCAGAACTCCTCGTAAATCACAGAAACCCTTTCGACTCTAACCCATCAAGGGGTGGCCCTTGACTGGGAAGTTAAACAAGAAAAAGAAACCTTGGAGATTCCAAGTGAGTGACCAAGTTCTTTAGGAGAACCCACTCTGGGAATGGCTTAATACGCTTCGGATCGCGTGGAAAGCTAAATCCAATATAGTTAGGACCTCCGAGATTCTTATTAGAATCGGTCCTGTGCCTTGCACAAACTAGACCTACTTCGCGAACTCAGTAACGTACATTATTCTCTTAGCGTCTCGATCATGAAACCATACCTTTCCGTTAGGACTCTTGTAAGTCCACTAGTCGAGATCCACGCCTGCATATTTGAACCGTAGTGACCCTCGACCGAGAGGTCAAGCGGACGAAGCATCGCCACCGCCCATTAGTGCAGGTTCGTTGGGATACCAACTGAGAACCCGATTTCACTTAGGAGCGCTAGAACCAATCGAGTAGAAATTTTCCTCCTTGTGACTCGATCATTCGTACCTACTTCCTTATCTAAATTCTAATTTCGGGACGAAATTCCCTTTAACAGGGGGATGATGTGACAACCCGAAAATTTCTAACTTGCATTCTTCATTTCCTATCAACAATAGACTCGTTTTGCTATCTTGTAGTACCATTTAGGGTTTATTGGGGCGTTCTAAACATGTTATATTCAAGGTTGGAGTGTTAAAAAGGGTTAACTCGAAGTGTAGGAATCAAAACCGGGCCAAACACTCCAACACATGCAGTGTGCGGCTACACACTTGAGTGTGTGGCCATACACATGTTTTTGCGGCCTCACACCCTTCCCAACCGCACACTCCACCTATATATACCACACTTAGTCATTTTTGAACACTTCTTTCACTTCTTCAAGCATAGAACTTGAAAATCCTCTCAAGTATCATCCATTCTCCTTGAAGATCTTCATAAAAGGTACCAAGAACACCATCCGGCAGCACACATGGCAGCACACACCACCTGGCAGCACACATGGCCGCACACAGGGCCGCACACATGTGCTAGCAGAACACTAGGCCGCACACCTGGCCGCACACACACATATAGTGTGTATTTTGGCCATACACTCCATTGTAAAGCCTTATACCCCCTTCATACAATCATATATGGTTGTAACGCTTCAATATAAGTGTTTACTAGTCCCTAAGGTGGTCCCAATTCATTAATTAGTTGTTCATAACACTAATTATATTCATATATGTGTCAATATATGCTAAATAGGATTTACGTGTGTACTTAAGTCACCACTTGATACTTAGCAACTGATCCAACATTTTCATCAGAACCACTCACTACAGGTGAGTTCATACCCCTTAAATAATATTTTAAACTACTTTTAAATGTTTTATGGGGGGGATACAAGTAGAATTATGCTAGTTATTATATCAATCACATGTGATTAATAAGTAGCATTTAAATGATTGGCTACTCATTAGCCGTTTTACTAAACAGTTTCCTTCAAATGTCTTTCATAAACACTATATGTGTTTAAAACTCCTTATTTCTCTTTACATTTTACTTTGTATATTACTTTTCAAACTCATTTACACTTGTGTTTCAAACAAACGTTTCTTTATACTAAACTGCTTTATCAAAACCATGCCTTCAAAACCATTTTATAGATCGACACCAAGTCGGTCTTTTCTTAGAAAATATTTATGTTCAAAGGTTTTACAAATCTTATTTTATGCTTTTAAATTATAAATTGCATGCCTCTATATGTATAGTTGTATAAGAAATGTTTAAAAGACTTAGGAAGGCTATCCACCCTATTTCCTTTTCACGCTTGAGATGTGGTCTGGTGGGATATCGGGTATTCGTCCGAAGGTCGTTTATACATTAGTTATATATCACATGTACATATATAGTCATAAAGGTCCTTCCAGTTCATCCCATGCCCTTGGGTAACAAGGGTATACATCCATGTCCATACGTACCAGTTAGATTACTAGTAAACTACCATATGGGTAGTTTAGGAAGATACTAGAACTATTACTAGAACACAATATCATACTATGAGTCAGTTCATTCATGAGTCTATACTTACTACGAGAACAAATACAACTATACTAGAAAGAGAACATATACAACGATACTAGAACGAGTACATTACTATACTTGCTAGATAGAGAGCACGTAAACTACAGCTAGAACATTACAGTACATTACTATACTATTACATAGATAAGTTTACGTTGTCACGTTTACATGAGTACAATTACATGATCGCACTTACACGAGTACACTTACATATACATAGAACAGATGTCACTAGGTGCTAAAGCATGGACCCAATTCAGGATCTAACTATACTAATGAATCATAACGTAATTGTGATAGTTATATCGAGTATACATGATCATAGTAATGTGGATGCTCACGGCTTGTAGATATGCAGTGGTCGTGGGTAGATCCCAAAATCCCTTTGATATGGGAGCGTACAGCCTGGGATCTAGACATCACATTATACCTTATCCCTCAAATAAGGCAGCGGAGTACCGATGTAGTTATTTATTACAAATACTACAGTACTTACACGATTACCATAGACTTAAGGAAATTGGTATGATTGTAGTTCGACACTACACCATAGTACTATTTCGTTTTCCCATTTACATTCACTTCGTGAACATTCACACGACGCACGGAAATGTAGAAACTATATTTTTGGTTAATAATAGTCATACCTGGGAAAATACATACTCTTACAAGAGACACACGCACAGACACTAGATGCCTTGGTAGAAGGCTACATTTAGAGCAGCTAGGTCTTGGTAGAAGACTACCTTGAGAACAGTTAAGTCTTGGTAGAAGACTCCTTTTGTTACTAATAGGAATCATAGGGATTTCTAGGGCTATTCAAATGTTTACAGTGGTTTTACAAACATTTTCATACCTACAGTTCATTTACATTTTCAATACTTACAATTCCTATACATACAAATATTTATATTTCAAATACGTACAAGTATTTTCATACAAATTAAGACACTAAAATACTTATGATCTCACCAGCTTCAAAGCTGATACTCGCTTTCAAAATTACTTGTATCCTCAGGTCATCATAGACAGGTACAGATGCAAGGATTTGGGAAGATGGAGCTCGTTGAAGACTCATCTTTCATTTTGATTTATGCTTTAGTGTTTATGAAAATTTGACAGAACACATTTGTATAATAATTATATTATTAATGCAATGGATGATGTTGTTGCTTGTTTACTACTTTACTTTGTTGTGATATTGTACATGACGTTTTCCGCCCCAGAACATTTCCGCCATTCAATGG
The DNA here is from genome assembly GCF_002870075.4 of Lactuca sativa. NCBI lineage: Eukaryota > Viridiplantae > Streptophyta > Magnoliopsida > Asterales > Asteraceae > Lactuca > Lactuca sativa. Next base: position 24,496,815 of record NC_056628.2, read on the forward strand.
TTTTGGGGTGTGACAGAGGCCTGGGAGGCATTGAAAACAATGTTCATGGGAGCAGATAGAGTAAAGACTGCCAGGATTCAGATTTTGAAAATAGAATTCGAGGCACCGAATATGAAAGAGACAGAGGGTGTTGATGAGTTTGCTGCAAAGGTGATCAATATTGTAACCATTATGCGTACTTTGGGAGACACGGTAGAAGAATCCTACGTGTTGAAGAAGCTACTAAGGGCTGTGCCATCTAAGTTTCTCCAAATTGCTTCAACAATTGAACAATTTGGGGACTTAGAGACAATGACATTAGAGGAAGTAATTGGGAGACTGAAGGCCCATGAAGAAAGAATGAAGGGACATGGGGAGAATGATGAAAAGAAGCTGCTACTAACTCACCAAGAGTGGTCAGAAAGGAACAAGAAGAAGACTGAGGGAGATTACAAATCTAAGTCAAATCGAGGAGGATTTGGAAACTCACGAGCACGAGGCAGAGGAAGAGGCAGAGGTAATGGTGGTCGTGGCACTCGTGGGAGAGGAGGATCACACTACCAGAAAAATGGAGGTCGTGGCTCGACTAGTAACCAAGACAAGAGTAAGGTCCAATGCTATAATTGTCAGGAGCATGGTCACTATGCAACAGAATGCCCGAATCCAAGACGTGAGAGAAATGTTGAAAACAACTTGATAAAATAGGACAACGAGCCTGCACTTCTATTGTCATCCTTTGAGCACAAAGAAGAAAGGGGTGAAGTATTTCTGAATGAAGAAAATGTGAATCCGAAATTGAAGACAGGAGGTGGAGAAACAAGCCAGTCAAAAGTATGGTATCTCGACATCGGCGCAAGCAATCACATGACCGGTGACAAAGAGAAATTTCGTGATCTGAACAGGGAGGTGCAAGGATACGTAAGATTTGGAAATGATGCCAAAGTCAGAATAGAAGGAAACGGATCAATAATCTTCCAGTGCAAAAACAGAGAGCAACGCAAGCTCCAAGAAGTGTATTACATACCCGACTTGTGTAGCAACATTATAAGCCTTGGCCAACTATCGGAGAGTGGAGATAAAATCAAAATAAAAGAGCCATTTTTGTGGATACATGACAAGGCTGGATGATTATTGATGAAAGTCTAGAGGTCTCCAAACCGCCTCTACAAAATAGAACTCGAAGAAGTCAATTCAAGGTGCTTGGCAGTCGAAATTAGTGACCCAACATGGTTGTGGCATACAAGGTTAGGTCATGTGAACTTTACCTCATTAAAAGCAATGTCTAAAAAGACTCTAATTGAAGGAATACCAAAAGCGGTGGTTCCATCTAATCCATGTGAAGGGTGTCTCATAGGGAAGCAAACCCGGCATCCATTCCCAACAAGTACAATCTTCAGGGAAAAGAGAAGGTTAGAGCTTGTCCATGGAGATCTGTGTGGACCAGTTTCACCACCAACACCTGCAGGCAATAAGTATTTTATGCTTTTCGTAGATGACTTCAGCAGGGTCATGTGGGTGTACCTACTGAAATCAAAAGAAGATGCATTTCAAATGTTCAAGAATTTTAGAGCAAAAGTTGAAATAGAAACAGGAGAGAGAATGAAGGTGCTTAGAACAGACCGAGGAGGGGAGTTCCTCTCCAACCAATTCATCACGTACTGCGAAGAAACAGGACTAGATCGACACTTTACTTCACCTTACTCTCCACAACAGAATGGTGTTGTGGAGAGACGAAACAGAACAGTGCTTGAGATGGTTAGAAGCTCCTTGAAGACGATGAGTGTCCCAGATGTGTTGTGGGGAGAAGCTGTGAGTCATGCAGTCTACATCTTAAACAGAATAAGCACAAAAGCTCTAAAGGACACCACGCCTTATGAGATGTGGACCGGTCGAAAGCCACATGTGGGTCACATAAGGGTGTTTGGATGTACTGCGCACATGAAAATAGCTAAGAGTCATTTGAAGAAACTGGATGATAGAAGAAAGCAAGTTGTGTATCTTGGAACTAAAAAGGGATCAAAGGCTCATCGTCTTTTGGATCCTGACACAGGAATGATATATGTAAGCAGAGATGTAGTGTTTGAAGAAAATAAAATGTGGGCATGGGAGAAGTCAACCAAGATTAAGTCGATACCTGGTATGAGCTTTACAGTCGAAGGTTTTAGTTTGGAAGAATTTCAAGGCGATGATCTGGACTCAGAGTCACATACTCCCCAACATGAAATCGGGTCTCCACGATTTGAGTCCGACTCGTTATATGGTGATAATGATTGGGTCGTAGGAGGTGAGCCCAACAGTTCTCCATTGGACTCCCATGGAAGCCCACACAGCATACCCATAAATCAGTCGGGTACGCCCAATTTACCCACCTCACACGAGTCACCTGCTACACCGAGTGCGCTAGTCGGAACGCCAAGCACGACTTCAAGCTCCACAGGAGGAGGAGCCCCAAAACGATACCGACTTCTCACAGATCTGTACGATCAAACAGAAGAAATTGAACTCCCTGAAGAACTGTTAATGGTCCAAGATAAAGAAGAACCTAACTCGAGAAGCAAAAGAAAAGACTGAATGGGTCAATGCAATGAAAGAAGAGTTGACCTCAATCGAAAGGAATAACACTTGGGAGCTGGTTGATCTTCCAAAAGGACGAAAAGCAATTGGGTTAAAGTGGGTCTACAAGGTGAAAAGAGACCCTAATGGGAAAATTATGAAGTATAAGGCGAGAAATGTGGCAAAAGGCTATGTGCAGAAACTGGGGGTCGATTATGATGAAGTTTTTGCTCCAGTGGCAAGAATTGAGACGATTCGAGTAATCTTAGCCCTTGCAGGTTCGAGCGGATGGAGGGTACATCACTTGGATGTGAAATCGGCTTTCCTAAATGGAAGACTAGAAGATGAAGTGTATGTAAAGCAACCTGAAGGCTTTGAAAGAAGAAACGAAGAAGGCAAAGTCTACAAACTTTCAAAGGCTCTGTATAGACTAAGACAAACACCCAGAGCCTGGAATGCTTGTCTAGACCAATACTTACAGAAACTGGGATTTATGAGATGTTCTCTAGAGTACTCAATTTACACAAGAAAGAAGCAAGGGAGGATCTTGATAATAGGTGTTTATGTTGATGATTTGTTGGTCCACTGGTAGCTGCCCTGATGATGTGAAAGAATTCAAGCAGGAGATGAGAGCAAAATTCGAAATGAGTGATGTTGGATTGCTAACATACTACCTTGGAATTGAAGTCAGTCAACATGATGCTGGAATAACACTCAAACAAGAAGCCTACACTAAGAACATCCTAAACAAAACTCGAATGATAGATTGCAATGCCACAAGATATCCAATGGAACACCAGTTGAAATTGACTAAGGATGAAGAAGGAGAACGGGTTGATCCCACTGAGTATAGAAGCATTGTTGGTGCACTCAGGTATCTCACCCACACACGCCCTGATCTCTCATTCACAGTAGGGGTAGTCAGCCGGTTTATGGAGAAACCAACTGTCAAACATCTACAAGCAGTAAAAGGGATACTTAGATACATAAAGGGCACTCTCAACTATGGTTTGACTTATACCAAAGTAGAAAACAGAGTCACTCTCACAGGGTACTCTGATAGTGATTTTGGAAAAGATATGAATGATGGAAAAAGCACAGGTGGGACAACATTTTATATGAATGGCAATCTAGAGACATGGGCCTCACAAAAGCAACGTAGTGTAGCTTTGTCATCCTGCGAAGCAGAGTTTATGGCAGCAACCATGGCAGCTTGCCAAGGTATTTGGCTTCGGAGACTTCTCACAGAAATAACTGGGCAAAAGGTGCCACCTGTAGCTTTGTTTGTTGATAATCGGTCAGCTCTTGAATTGATGAAAAACCCGGTGTTCCAAGGGCGTAGTAAACACATTGACATAATATATTACTTTATTAGGGAATGTGTTGAGAATGGGGAGATATTGGTAAGTCATGTGTGTGGCACCAAACAGAAAGCTAACATCCTCACAAAGACAATGGCAAAAGTGAAGCATGAAGAAATGAGAGATCTGATTGGAGTCAAGGCTATTACCAAATTCTGAATTAAGGGGGGAAAGTGTTAAAAATAATTCAAAAGTTTTACTTAATTTGTTGTGTAACGCCCGTAGATCCGGGCTAGTCAATTTAGAGTCAATAGGGATCGAAAATGACTTTTCTACAAAAGATTATTTAGAATAAATAATCTTAACCAAGTTGTAGAGTATGTCACAAGGTTTCCATACATATAAAGAACGCCGAAATCTGAGTTATAACGAAGAAGTTATGACCCGTCGAAGTTTCGCGACGGAACCGGCACGGCACCGGGAAGCATAAATAGTGAATTTACGATAGAGCGAGATTTAGCCTTAGCGATCTAAACGAAAGTCGTAGAATATGTTAAACTAGAACATCGATAAAAAGAACGCCCAAATCTGACTTCGTATGAAAAAGTTATGATTTTTCGAAGTTTGGGACTAGCAGTGAACAACCCGAAATTCGAATATTAGATCGAGCGGTTTTAGCCGACATGACCTGAACGAGAATCGAAGATCTCGTTAAGAGTAGCGTAACGAGAAAAATATGGGCGAAAACGGACGTCGGATGAAGAAGTTATGAGGATTTAACGAACCAATCCTGTCCCGGCCTGTTAATAATATAAAATTTAAAATCAAGTCAAAATTAGCCGACGGAGTCTAAACGAAAGTTGTAGAGTACGTTTCCACCTTCGCGTGGATATAAAGAACGTCGAAAATGGAGCTCATATGCGAAAGTTATGATTTTTAGAAGTCGAGAAGGAAATTTGCGAAACTAAGATGACGTGGCAACATTCGGACCCTCCATCGCTGATCAGACCTCGCTTCGGATCATGCCACGAAGCCTTCGCATTACGCCCCACGTACGAGGTTCGGTACGCCCCGCGTACCTTTGGTCTTATCCGGGTCCTGTCCGAGTGCGAGCCAGCTGGAACATGCGTGTCTGCCTTATCCGAAGTTACGCCTCGCGTAGCCAAGGATTACCCCCAGCGTAGTCCGAGGCCTCGCAGGGTATAAAAAGGGGCGAGGGCCTTCGCATTTTTCACACAATTTTCCTTCTCTCTCTAGATTTCTTTCTCTATCTAGGGTTTCTAACCCCCCCCCCCCCCCTAAGCCCTAGTTAAACCCCTTAGTCCCCGAGGCTCCCGGAGTCCCGAGAAAAAGAGCCTTTCAGTTTCGAAACGCTGCTCCAATTAAGTTTCGGTTTTCGATAAAATTCGCTGTAAGTGTGCTACGCTTACGCAATTTTTAATATAGCTTTCAAATAATTATAGGAATGTTATTAGGTCCTTAAAATAATTATTTGGGCTATTATGATGAGTTATATTGAGTGTTATTAACTATTTGTCGCGGCTATCGTTAGACTAAACCCTAGTGGTATTGGTACTAGGTTTTATCGAAGGAATATCATTTTAAGAGTATCGAAACGCTGTCCAAGTGCTGAGTCACCACCTACTCAGGTGAGTGCATAGTCCCTTTCATCTTACACATAGATATGAAGTATTTTATATAAACTACGTGCTATGTGTGCATATTATCTAAATACTTGTTGTCTATGCTGGATGAACGTTTTATACATGTTTTAAAGGATTTAAACTGTATATGTATTTTATATATACGAATATGTTGGGTATGAGATGGGTAGATGAATGATGAGAGATAGAAGATGATGTGAGTATACATTGGCAGCTATAGACTTAGTGCCTATGGGACAAACACCAGTAGCTATGGACTTAGTACCTATTAGTTAGACGCTGGTAGCTATGGACTTAGTACCTGTTAGGGATTGGTAGCTATGGACTTAGTACCTATTGAACACTGGTAGCTAAGGGTTTAGTACCCGATGAGTAGAATATAGCAGCTATGGAATTAGTGCTTTACGAACGAACGTTGGCAGCTATGGATTTAGTGCCAGTCCTATAACCCTGGAAGTAAGGGACTTCGGAATAAACAAATGCAGGATAGATGACTCTTAGGTTAAATCCTTAAGAGTAAAGAAGATAATGGGGGTAATTGAGTGGATTGTTTGATTGTTTAACATAATAATTATATTATTGTGGGTTGAAAACCCTATGTACTCACCAGGTTTCCCAACCTGACCCACTCAGTTTATTTATATCACAGGTGTTGATATGAAGTCACTTTACACTGAGAGATTTAAAGAGATGTAGATCACTAGTGTAAACAAATGTAAGTTCTGTTTATGCTTATGTTTCTGTATTAACGATGACATCCCAAATGTTTTATGGTGAATAAAATACGTTTCTTCGAAAATGTTTTAATAACGTATTTATCGTGTTTTTCTGGGAACAAATTCCGCAACGCTTTCATTAAAAGAAGTACTCTGATTTTTACAAAGCATAAACAAACCGGTCTTTTCTGGCCGAGAAAATGGGGATGTCACAGTTGGTATCAGAGCATTAGTTTAAGCGAACTAGGAATATGGATTTATTTCTAGACTTAAACTTAGAATGCTAAGTGATGATTGTGAGGTGTGAGCACTAGCTTATTTTAGGAATGATGCCTAAATTGCTTTTATGTGCTAAATGCTTTGTGCATGATATGTTGTTATTTGTTCAGATCCATGGTCTGTTGCCGACCGGATCTGGAAACCTTATGTGTTTAGGATTCTAAGCGTTTAACTACGATATTAGAACTAGCATATAAACGTTTCGGGGTGATAAGGATGATTTAAGACGTCAATCCTAAATTAAGATCTAGATTCACCTTATTCGGTGTATAGATCAAGATGGCAAGAACACGTAGCGGAAACGTAAACGCAAATGGGAACAGAAACCAACCCCCAGTGGTTCAACAAATACATGTTGTAGAAGAAGTTGCGCCTGAGCCAGTCACCATGGCTGGAGTTCAAGCCATGATTCGGGCTATGTTGGCTAAACAAAGGGAAGAAATGAGAGGGATGTTGAATAGGGACGAACCTACCGTACATGTTGAACCGACGGAGCCAGTTCCCGAGCAATCTGAGGAAGGGAATGATGGGTTTTAGCCATAAGAACTTTCCTATGTGCGCATGCAAAACCCTAATGCTCGGATCTAGGCTTTCTAATAAACATGCTTTGAATCCAAGTCTTCTAATGACTAATTAGGTTAAATAACAACATTGAAACAGATCTAGAATCATACCTCTGAGTTCCTTGTTGATCTTGAGGTCTTGGAGCTTCTAGAGTCACAAATGTCACTCCTCTAATGGCTTACAAACACCAATAGCAAGAAGAATGATTTAGGAGAGAGGAGAGGGTAGGAATTCGGCCAGGGTTCTCTTACTTTAGGAGAGTTGTCGAATTCTCTATGCCATGGGGTCTATTTATACTTGTAGACTCCTTAAGGGTTACAACCTAAACCCTAATTGGATAATCTTCTCTTAAGGCTATCCAAATCCATTCCTTAGATATCTATATGGACGATTTTAGCTATCCTAAAACTCTTAGAATTCGTCCATACCATATCCTAATGGATTTACAGTCTAAAGCTTAACTATCAAACAATTGACAGTTTATACCCCTTTATTTAATTAATCTCTTTAAGTCACCAAATTAATTCTAATTAATTCTATGACTTATATTAATCAAATAACAAATATATTATTCATTATATTATTCTCATAATATATTAATAATATTTACTCTCTCGTAATAAATCATCCTATCAAGTTGCTATGGTGAAGGCAACCCAAAAGGACCATGCACAACCGGGTCAAATACTTGCCTAATATAGTTGCAACCTTAGACACTATTCCAACAGGGAACTACAGCCGCAAAGTGAGTCAAGTAGGGACTCAAGGTGAGCAAAGGGATGGCCCATAAGGGAGAAACAACAAGGATGGGGGGATGTATAAGAATTTCTTGGTTTCGAAACCACCAAGTCTCTCCGGAAGCCCAAAGCCTATTGAGATTATGGATTGGATCTCCGAGATGGAAATGGTGTTTGAGAGCTGCGACTGTAGCGAGAAACGGAAGACCGTCATCGCCGTAAGACAACTGAAAACTGGAGTCTTGAGCTGGTGGAAGCTATTGGCAGATACGATGCCACGAGGAGAAGCCATAAGGATGTCATGGGAGGAGTTCTCGGAACAGTTGAAAATGCAGTACTGCTCGAAGATAGATCTGATAGACCTAAACAACGAGTTTCAGAACCTGAAGAAAGGGAAGATGAGTGTTGATGAGTATGTCACCACATTCACCGAGAGGATGAAGCTATTCCCCTACTTGGTGCCTACTGAACTCTCCAAGATTGATAGGTTTGCTAACGGACTGCCCACTGACTTTGGCCCAATGGTCAAAATGGCAACTACCTTGAAAGCAGCTGTTAGGGCAGCTAAGAACGTAGAGGCCCAGATAAGAGAAAAGGGTCTAGAAAAAGATAAGGCAGGAGAGAAGCAGAAGTTTGAAGGATCTTCGAGGTCGAACAAGGAAAGCAAATTTTCAAAGCTTGGGGGAGGAGATGGAGGTGAAGCGAGATGGTGTGATAAATGCAAGAAGAAACATGGTGGGAAGTGCAACGAAGAAGTGACTTGTTACAAGTGTGGGAGGACTGGTCACTATTCCAAAAACTGCACACATGATGATAAAGTATGCTACGGATGTGGAGGCAAGGGGCACATGTCCAGAGACTGCCCAAGGAAAAATAAAGCAGCAAGACCAGAAACACCACCAAGGCCAAGGGCATTTCACATGATCCTCGACGAAGCAGAAAACCGTGCGAGGAATCAAGGATGAGGACTTCATATCGAAAGATCAAGTTATGTAGTAGCCATAGTATTTTATGATGTAGCCTATTAGAGGCATAGTCTAGGGTGAACTTGAACACCTATGTAATAGTTTCAAGAGATAATAAAATCTTCGTTTTGTTATCTGGTGTGTTAAATTGTTGTGTGATTTTCTGCATGGTGACTTGGGAAACTACGAGACAATACTTGGGACGAGTATGAGTAGGTGTGAATGGTAGTAGAGGCCTATACTACCGGAAGCACAGGACTCACACTTGGATCAGGGAAAGTCACAAGGTCATCGAGAAGCTAGTAATTGATTTCGTTTTATTCAAGTATGTCGTTACCATTGTTTCGGTAATGACTAAGAAGATTGTTGATATTCCGACCCTAGTGGTCATATCGAATCGAGTCCGACTACGATAAGTATGTTGTGTGGTTCAGAGAACCAAGTTCAATGTAGCGTCCGACTTAAACCAAACGATTGAAATCAAAGCGATCAATAGATGTATCGCACTCGTTGTTAAAGAAGTTGGTAGTGTGATTATATCACATTAGAACATGAAGGAAGGCATAGCTTGTTTTAAAATTTGACATTAAGAGACCTGAGTCTAAACGAGCATCACATGATGGTAGGTCATAATTTGGAGTCTAACCTTAGGTAGAGAGCAGGTACACGATCGAGTACTGCTTGCAGTCAATGAGTCTAAGAGATAGACTTGAAGGAATATAGAAGTTATAAATTATTACCTAGGATGAAGAGATGACATATGGAGTCATTATACGAGCCCTGTTTGGTTGATGATTCCGAGACGTAATCATCCTAAGGGGGAGGTAATTGTAACGCCCGTAGATCCGGGCTAGTCAATTTAGAGGCAATAGGGGTCGAAAACGAGTTTTCGACAAAAGATTATTTAGAATAAATAATCTTAACCAAGTTTTAGAGTATGTCACAAGGTTTCTGTACATATAAAGAACACCGAAATCCGAGTTATAACGAAGAAGTTATGACCCGTCGAAGTTTCGTGACGGAACTGGCACGGCACCAGGAAGTGTAAATAGTGAATTTACGATAGAGCGAGATTTAGCCTTAGCGATCTAAACGAAAGTCGTAGAATATGTTAAACTAAGAACATTGATAAAAAGAACGCCCAAATCTGACTTCGTATGAAGAAGTTATGATTTTTCGAAGTTTCGGACTAGCAGTATACAGCCCGAAATTCAAATATTAGATCGAGCAGTTTTTAGCCGACATGACCTGAACAAGAATCGAAGATCTCGTTAAGAGTAGCATAACGAGAAAAAGATGGGCGAAAACGGACGTCGGATGAAGAAGTTATGAGGATTTAACGGACCAATCCTGTCCCAGCCTGTTAATAATATAAAATTTAAAATCGAGTCAAAATTAGCCGACGGAGTCTAAACGAAAGTTGTAGAGTACATTTCCACCTTCGCGTGGATATAAAGAACGTCGAAAACGGAGCTCATATGCGAAAGTTATGATTTTTAGAAGTCGAGAAGGAAATTTGCGAAACTAAGATGACGTGGCAACATCCGGACCCTCCATCGCTGATCAGACCTCGCTTCGGATCATGCCACGAAGCCTTCGCATTACGCCCCACGTACGAGGTTCGATACGCCCCGCGTACCTTTGGTCTTATCCGGGTCCTGTCCGAGTGTGAGCCAGCTGGAACATGCGTGTCTGCCTTATCCGAAGTTACGCCTTGCGTAGCCAAGGATTATGCCCAGCGTAGTCCGAGGCCTCGCAGGGTATAAAAAGGGGCGAGGGCCTTCGCATTTTTCCCATAATTTTCCTTCTCTCTCTAGATTTCTTTCTCTCTCTAGGGTTTCTAACCCCCCCCCCCCTAAGCCCTAGTTAAACCCCTTAGCCCCCGAGGGAATCCCCGAGGCTCCCAGAGTCTCGAGAAAAAGAGCCTTTCGGTTTCGAAACGCTGCTCCAATTAAGTTCCGGTTTTCGATAAAATTCGCTGTAAGTGTGCTACGCTTACGCAATTTTTAATATAGCTTTCAAATAATTATAGGAATGTTATTAGGTCCTTAAAATAATTATTTGGGCTATTATTATGAGTTATATTGAGTGTTATTAACTATTCGTCGCGGCTATCGTTAGACTAAACCCTAGTGGTATTGGTACTAGGTTTTATCGAAGGAATATCGTTTTGAGAGTATCGAAGCGCTGTCCAAGTGCTGAGTCACCACCTACTCAGGTGAGTGCATAGTCCCTTTCATCTTATACATAGATATGAAGTATTTTATATAAACTACGTGCTATGTGTGCATATTATCTAAATACTTGCTGTCTATGCTGGATGAACGTTTTATACATGTTTTAAAGGATTTAAACTGTATATGTATTTTATATATACGAATATGTTGGGTATGAGATGGGTAGATGAATGATGAGAGATAGAAGATGATGTGAGTATACATTGGCAGCTATAGACTTAGTGCCTATGGGACGAACACCGATAGCTATGGACTTAGTACCTATTAGTTAGACGCTGGTAGCTATGGACTTAGTACCTGTTAGGGATTGGTAGCTATGGACTTAGTACCTATTGAACACTGGTAGCTATGGGTTTAGTACCCGATGAGTAGAATATAGTAGCTATGGAATTAGTGCTTTACGAACGAACGTTGGCATCTATGGATTTAGTGCCAGTCCTATAACCCTGGAAGTAAGGGACTTCAGAATAAACGAATGCAGGATAGATGACTCTTAGGTTAAATCCTTAAGAGTAAAGAAGATAATGGGGATGGGTAATTGGGTGGATTGTTTGATTGTTTAACATAATAATTATATTATTGTGGGTTGAAAACCCTATGTACTCACTAGGTTTCCCAACCTGACCCACTCAGTTTATTTATATCACAGGTGTTGATATGAAGTCACTTTACATTGAGAGATTTAAAGAGATGTAGATCACTAGTGTAAACAAATGTAAGTTCTGTTTATGCTTATGTTTCTGTATTAACGATGACATCCCAAACGTTTTAAGGTGAATAAAATACGTTTCTTCGAAAATGTTTTAATAATGTATTTATCGTGTTTTTCTGGGAACAAATTCCGCAACGCTTTCATTAAAAGAAGTACTCTGATTTTTACAAAGCATAAACAAACCGGTCTTTTCTGGCCGAGAAAATGGGGATGTCACATGTTGCATGTTTAAAATTGAGTAGGAAGAATAAATCAAGGCCACGTGACAGATATGCCCCTGGTCTTTAGCAAGTAGTTGGTAGTTCCTATTTTTCTGCATTTTTTTGTTTAAATTCTAGGCAATGTGTACGTTGTTAGTATCCCAAAAGTTTGCTTTCTCATTTTCCAATCAGTAAATAAAGATACTTTGCCTCAAATATCCTTTGTGCCTTCACTTTGTCCTCTGTGATGTGCAGCTTTCCCAGAGGACTGTTAATTCCAGTTTTGCCCTTCCTGTCTTTCGTCTGTTTTTGTCCCCTGTTTAGTTTACATTCCTGTGTCTAGTTCCCTGTTTTGGTGAAAAGGACTTTTGTTGTCCCTGCAAAAGACCAACAGAGAGGGTGGCGGCTGACATTGGCTAGGGTTATGGTTTACCGGGGTGACGGGTCTTATACCCCGAGCCCCATGAAACTTCTCCCCAGAATAACAACAATGGCCCTCCCTCAATTAATCTTTTCAAAATGAATCTAAAAGTTACCCCTTTAACCCCTGTCTCCAAAAGTCATTTCATAATATGTCCCGAAATTACCAATATGCCCCCCTAAGCCTTCAAATCCTTTCAATTTAAGTCCATTAATTCCCAACCACACCATGACTTCTAAAATCATTTTCAAATTAAATCCAGAACTTACACTTTTAACCCCTGAAGATTCAAGTCTTGTCATTTGGCTCCCCGAAACCATCACCCCGTTAGTTTTTATTTGATTTTGGGCTATAATAATATGAAATAATAATAACAATTACTTCTCGGGGTCCCTGGTTTATTATTTAATTATTCTATTTTAAACGGGATGTTACAATAATGCCGAGTTTCAAAGATTTTTTTGTCAAAATGACTAAAATTGTAGATTTTTGTCATTTTTAATTGTAAAAGATGGACCTTGATTGTTTTTACTTTTTAGTGGCAAAAAAAGGCTAAGAATGTTGACTTTGATGTTTAGGTAACCGGAAATGAGTTTATGTCTAATGAAATTATCAATTTTGTAGATACAAGTTGAGGTAACATAAAGTTCTAATGAGATCTTGAATTTTTTATCATTCAAAAGATTTGACTATATAACTTTTTTTTTGTAACCTTTGTCTAGTTTTTTCCTACTTTTGGTCGACCAAGTTTTGAGCATTTAGTATGGTAACCTTGGAGTGGATCGTGCAGGGAGTTTCAAGTTTGTTATTGGAGATCATCTTCGTGGTACTTAAGGATAAGTTGCTTACAACTAAACACCAAAAAATGTTGATGTCAAATATATCGTAGTTCTTTTATGCTTATGTCAAAAATATTAAAATCTTGATGTTAGAATTGTGTGCATATTACTGTCAAATATATTACGTATGCGGATGTCAATAAAGTCAAAAATGAGCAAGCCAAATTTATCTTAGTTCTTTAATATTGTTGTAAAAAATGTTAAAATGTTTTTATTTAAAAGGTTTATACATATTGCAGTTAAAATGGTTTATCTATGTCAAATTTACAATAGTTTTTTTCTTCTATTCCTTTGATCAACAACATTTATTAGGTTTGTTTTTCCTTTGATCAACAACATTTATTAGGTTTGTTTTGTCGTTTAAATTTGAACAATATTATTTTGAACATGATCATTTATAATTAATTTAGACATAAAAAAAAAATTTCTCATATCCTCAAAACAACTTATATATTAATTTAAATTAACGATTCTATAATTATAGTCAAAACATCTAACTCTTTAAATTTAGTTGTTCGTAAATCTATGACTACATTATCTTTTTTTTTTTTAAGTTTTAATGTTGTTTTACTTTGTCAACCTTGTGGTATATGAATTATAACCTGATTATTTATATAAATGAGATGCTTATATAAATGAGAATCGTAATTGTCAATTAATTGTAACATTGTGTTGATGGATAAAAATAAGTCAGTAGAAAAATCATACAATCTTAAACAGTTTTAACAATTTTACAACTTTTCACTAGGCCTGACAATCGTGTCGTGTTCGGGTTGGTGTGTCGCGGGTTGACGGGTTGGCGGGTCAAAATATGTAAACCCAAACACGACCCATTTAAATATACAGGTCACGGGTTGACGGGTTTGGAACATAAACTCATATATGACCCACCAACCCATTTATTTAAATGGGTTCACAAGTTGGCGGGTTCGTGGGTCAGATTTGGGTTCATGGGTCCGAATTTTACATATTTAAGTCTTAAACATCCAAATGAATATTAAAATAGAAATATGTTACAAACTTAACCTTATAGGTTACCACTCATGACATTAGACCATTCACCACGAGTCATAATGTCAAAACAATCAAATGGTCTATGAATAAATGGTATATTTTTGTAATACTTATTAAATATTAATACTTGATACATAAATACATTTAAAAATAAAATAATTTTTTTATTAAGAATATAAACGGGTTGGCGGGTCAACCCGTTTATTTTTTGAGAAACCCATATATAACTCGTTTAATAAACGGGTTGGCGGGTTGGTGGGTTGAAAAACTCAACCCAAACCCATTTATTTTGTGTCGTGTCGCATGTCGTGTCGAGAATTGTCAGCCCTACTTTTCACCATTGTTCTCAAAATATTTGGTTGTCTTTTTTAGAAGGGATAATGCTTTGATAGGGTAAGATATTTTTTGAAATGTACATATTTAGTCCTTATTCTTTTTTTCTTGTAAAATAAACCCTTATACTTTATTAATATGTACACATTAGGTCCTTTTCGCCGGATTTTACAGGTTTTGCTGACGTGGAAAGGTTTATTTTACAAAAAAAAGAATAAGGACTAAATGTGTACATTTCAAAAAGTATCTTACCTTATCAAGTCATTTTCCATTTCTTTTATTTTATTGAAATGAAATACCTAGGTGGCATCCACATATTCACAACGAGATTTTTCCAACTTTTATTCATCATGAAAAAGGAGAACCTAGATCTCTGGCGACTCCTTTGTGTGTTCCTACACATCACTGGTAGCAAGGAGGAATGATGGCAAAAACAACAAGGTCGAAGGGTGAGGCAGGAGGAAGTAGAGACTGTAATTGGCGGCGATGAGCTGCTCTGGTAGCCCCCTCGTCGATTCTTTCTTCTTTTTCTGGCAACATATCTCAAAGATGGAGGCAAAGAGAAACCGATATGAGAAACACAACAGGTAAAGAGTGTTTGGTTGTTGTTGTTCGACCGGAAGGAAGAGAGACGAGAAAGAGAAGGGTCGCCGCCCTTTTCTTGTTGCTGGAGGATCACCCACTTCCGGTGACAAGCTAATTAATTGCTATTTAGTGCCACTTATACTTCCACATCAGCAAAACCTGTAGAATCCGGTGAAAAAGACCTAATGTGTACATATTAATAAAGTATAAGGGTTTATTTTACAAAAAAAAATAATAATAAGGACTAAATGTGTACATTTCAAAAAATATCTTACCCTATCAAGTCGTTTTCCCTAAAAGAAAATTCATATATGACCTGTATACCAGGTATAGCCGGTCATTGTTACAAAAAATAAAATATAAGAATTTATTTTACAAGAAAAAAAAAATAAAGACTAAATGTATACATTTCAAAAAGTATCTTACCCTATCAAGTCATTATCCTTTTTAGAAACATACAATCTTACTTATTTGAAAATTAAAAGTAAATATTACGTATCAATATCATTATTATTCATACAATTAAAGCATTGATTTTCTTCAAAATGTCTATTCTCATTTTAGTACTTTTTGCACATTGTAAGTATAATTAAACAGGCAAATATTTAGATGAATTGGGTCGTCCATTCTTTGATATATTCATCAATCTATTTATCAGTTTTAATTTTGTTTTCTAAACCTCTAATTTCAAAAACATAAATATATGAAACACGAGTGTTTTGTTTTAAATAAAATGGCATGTTCATAACTAAAAGAACAAATACGATAATAATCAGCAACCATGGAATAAAAATCAAAAATACATTCCAACTTAATAAAAGATCCTATGATAAAATGTCATTTTCAACTTCATTTTCACATACAAAGTTCAAACCAAAAATACATTTTCATTTGATTCTAAAATAAAAGTCAATCACTTCTCTTACTGTTAAATGTAGAATTCTGTTCAGTCAGCATTTTCAAAACATTAACCAACGCCCTCAACCGGTCCCACACGTTCACCCCATACAAAGCCTCCACAAGTGACTGCTGGAACTCAAAGCAGTTTTCCGCAACAGGATACTATTAAAAAAAAAAACAAATGTCTATATTTTTAGACAAAATAAAATATCTTATTTTATTTTTAAAGTAATTAATTGGAAAAGTTTTACCTGAATTGGCTTTGGTATTTTGGTTTTAATCAAAGGCCACCACCTATCTTCCACAACCGACTTCACAAGGCAACAAGCACGCAACCCTTCAATCCCAGCAAACCGCCCAAATCCACTGTCTTTCACACCACCAAATGGCAGAGACTGCCATCACCAAAAAAAATAATTAATTTATTGATTGTGTAAATTACATTTCTAGTCCCTAAGTATAGCTAAGTTTTTAATTTTGGCCCCAAGAAGATTTGTTGAAGTTTTGCACCTTATTTGAGGTTTTACATAACATGTTTTGTCTCTGTTCCAAGTAAAATGACTTATAATTTTGTCCTAAATCTTTTTTTTTTTATCAGAAAAGTCCTGATTATTTAGCATTTTGCCGAAATTAACGAAAAAGTCCTTTTTTTATTTTAACATGAAATGATAGATTATGTGATTTTCTCAAAATAATGAGACTTTTCTATTCAAAAAAAAAAAAAAATTACGACTTTATCGAAAACTTTCCCAAAATAATAGGACTTTTCTGCCTAAAACCTTAATTTTGGGACCAAAATTGCAAAAATCGTTTTGTATTCATGGACCAAAATTAGTCATTTTACTTGGAACTGGGACTGAAAACGTAACCAGAACCTAAAAATATGGACCAAAATTGCAAAAACTGGCTTATACTCAGGGACCAAAAAGTCATTTTACTTGGAACAGGGACCAAAAACGTTAGAAGAACCTATAAATGTAAGTTTTACCTGACACATGTAATTAGAAGCAAAGTCATTAATAGCAGCAACTCCACAATTTAACTGTGAAGCTATTGATCTTGCACGCTTTTGACTCCCGGAAAACACCGCACACCCAAGCCCATATTTCGAGTCATTTGCAAGCATCACCGCCTCCTCATCCGTACTAAATTTCATTATTGGCATAATCGGTCCAAAAGCCTATTCATGGAATCAAATAAAAATTAACATATGCCACGTCATCATAATCCAAATTATCAAAAAAAAAAAGACTTACTTCCTCTTGCATCAATTTCATCTGATGGTTGACATTTACAATAACAGTAGGAGGGAAGTATTGGTCAACAGCACCTTCACTAATATCTCTCACATTTCCACCTCCAACAATTTCAGCTCCTTTATCCAACGCATCATTTATTAAACTCTGAAGCCTTTCAGAATGGTCTTGCATACAAATTGCACCCATGTCGTATTTTCCAAGTTGTGGAGGACCCTGGAATATTTCTTTACTTAATTAAAAAAATAAAAACACTACGTTGCAAATTACATATAATCAAAAGGGTAGAACTGTAATTACTAATCAGTTACTTACAGCTGAGACAGATTTAACAATCTTGACTACTGCAGCTACAAATGATGCGTATATGTCTTTGTGGACATAAAATCTTTCAGCTCCTGCACAGTTTTGTCCACTAGATTGTAAAGCAGCCCTAACAGCAACTTGTGCAACCTGTATTTTAAGATTTTATTAATAAATGGCTTCTTTGCTCAGAATAGCAATGTACTTTAACATTTTTACAAATATAGGCAATGTACTTTATTTGTTAATATATTTCTATTGTTGGTAAAAAAAAGGATGTAAGTAGGCTGCTTATTTTTATAAAGAAAATGTAAGTAAGCTGCTATTATGGATTACATATTGCTATTATTGGTAGAAAATGTATATTCATTGCTATTTCTCACAATTTGGAGTAAACAAAAGATGGAAAAGTCAAAATTGTTATATGAATTTAACTGAAAGTCAAAGATTCTTACATGAGCCACATCAACGTCTTCACAGACAATAAACGGATCTTTTCCACCAAGCTCAAGTGTCACAGGTATCAATGTGTCTGCAGCTTTTCTCATTATCTGGATTTATAAAAGAAGTAATGTGAAATTACGTTAATACCCTTTATGTTATCTTCCAGTCATGAGATGGAAAAGGGAAAATCATACCATTCTGCCGACACCTGGCGAGCCGACAAATATGATTTTGTCAACTGAGGAGACTAATGCTTCTCCTGTCTCAGCAAACCTGGAAAATTCAAAGTTTAAGGGACCTGATAAAATTAAAAATTATTGAAATGACCAAAAAGGGATTGGCTTACCCAGTGATGACTTCAACAAGATTTTCGGGAGCTCCAACAGCTGCAAGGGCAGTTTGGAGAATTCGCACGTAGAAGCATCCAGACCAGCTTGCATGTTCTGAAACCTGAAATACCAATAAGGAAGAGTAAATTTTCATTTTTGGTCCATGAGTATAGCTGATTTTGCAATTTTGGTCCCTTATTTGAGGTTGTTCATATCTATTTCAAGAAAATGACTATTTTTTGGACCAAAATTGCAAAAATCAATTGTACTCAGGGACAAAAATAGTTATTTTACTTGGAACAGGGACCAAAACTGTTACAAGACCACAAATGATGACCAAATTTGCAAGAAAAAACATTTCTGGACCAAGACTGAAAAAATAGCAATACTCCGGGGGGTGTAATGTAAATTACTCAAGAATTAAATACCTTGACAACTATGCCATTCCCAGAGAAGACAGCTGCTAAAACTGGATTAAACAAGTTATGAAATGGATAATTCCATGATACAATTGCTCCAACTACACCAAGGGGGTGAAATTCCACTTTGGATTTTTTGTGAAGCATTGATCTTCCAGATGATCTGATAACAAACATAATTAATTTTCAACTGTTTTTGACTTTTTTCTAGTAATGTTGTTTGGTAATTGAAATACTGAATAAAATCAAATTAAAGAGAGATCATTTGAATACCTATACTCTGGTTTTAGCCACCTCTCACCCTCTGAAAGAAGCCAAGTAATCTTTTCACATGTTGTCATTATTTCTCCCAATGATGCATCCACCATTGTCTTTCCAGTATCACGTGAAGAGATTCTAAGAAATATAAAAATGAATTAGGATCATTTGACTCTTTTCATTTCTTTGACTTATCAGACCTTCAATTTTGAAAAGATTTCTTACTCGCATATAAGTTCTTGATGTTCAATAATATACTTTAAAAGTACACGTAAAAACTGGCGCCTTTGCTTGAAGCTACTCTTTGCCCACACTTTCTGAGATTTCCTAACCTGTGCCACTCGCTCCTTCACCTGAGGACATTTTGGTCAATCATTATTAACCAATAGGAATCTAAGAAAGCAATGCAGGGGTAGCCTTGTCTTTTACTAACCTCATCAGGTTTGAGAGCAGGGAAATACCCTAGGTACTTCATTGTTGCAGGCTCATAGCATTGGACTTTGTCAGTTTGTCTTCTTGAAGGTATCTAACATATGAAGATTCCAAACAGAAAATGGTAAGTCAAGTGTTCTAAATCTTGAAAATCCATAGTGTTTGAACTTTGAACATGGAATAACTGTAAGGACCAAGGTTTATACATTGTTAAATGTCTGGAAACATAAATAAGAAACTTACATAAATGAAACTATTCTCCTTTGGATGCCCATCATCTAGAACTGTTAAACATCCAATATGTGTAAAAGGTATTAGAGTCTCAAAATACATACATCAAAAGCATCCACATATGGAGGAAAAAGCAAATGCACACATGACACAAGAGATAATCAAAGAAGCATCACAATCAAAGATCAATTAGTTTTAGCCTAAAAGAGGGTCTAAAACATGTCTTAGTTGGCTTGAATGATGGCTACTAAGAAGCCGATTTCTGTTGCCCAGATATGCTTCCAAAATTTCACAACTCTCTACTTGTAATAATACTTCATACCATAGAAAATGGTAGATTATATCGAATCTCAGAGTTCAAACCTGTCGATTTCCTAATATAATTCTTTTAACCATTTTGTTGGACAACACCACATTTATTTTTTGATAGATTTTATTTCTATTTTCAGGAAACAAAACTTAGATTTCATTGCAGAACTCCAACAAGTGTTAGAAATTTGATCTACAAAAGATGGCAGGAGAAGAAAGACTAAAAGATATAGACCCTGATTAAATGATAAAATCCATCTGCTTAAAAGTTATAACGTTCTCACCATCAAATTTTACTCCAAAACTGATAGAATTTGTAGTAGGCAGAAATCATTTAGCCTCTCTTTTCAGAATACAGTCAGTCAAATTTTCTAATGTACCTAAAATAAGCAAGTGTTTACTATCACCCTATAT